>NW_016923552.1:0-1010 GCF_001483705.2 Eufriesea mexicana | reverse complement strand
ATCCACCCATCCAAACATCCATCGATCCATACATCCATCCATCCATACAGCCATCCATCCATATATGCACCCATCCATCCATCCATCCTTCCGTACACCCATCCATCCAAACATCCACCCAAACATACATCCATCGATCCATACATCCTTCCATCCATACTTCCATCCACCAATCCATCCATCCTTCCATGCATCCATGCAAACATCAATACACAGATCCATACATACACGCATACATTCATGCATACATACATACATACATACATTCTTACGTACAACCATACATTTATCCATACATACATCCATACAAACTACCATACATACAACCATGCATACATCCATGCATACATCCGTACATACATACACACATACACCCATCCATCCATACATCCATACATCCACACAGCCATACATCCATAAATCCATACACCCATACACACATCCATCCATACATACATCCATACATACATCAATACATCCATACACAAACCCATACACTCACCCATACATACATGCCTAGACACATCCGCACATACATGCATACATACATCCATACATCCACCCACACCTACATCCGTACATTCGCCCTTCCATACACGCATCCATACATCAATCCATCCATCCAACCATCCATAAATCCATCTAACCATACATCCATCCATCCATACATCCTTACATACATACATCCATACATACATACGTACATACGTAGATCCGGCCATGCATACACCTTTCTATACATACATCCATCTATCGACACAGCCATCCGTCCATACACCCATCCATACATACAACCATCCTTCCATACATCCATCCATCCATACATCCACCCATCTATGCATCGATAGATCCATGCATCCACCCATCCATAAATCGATCGATCCATAGATCCATCCATCCATCCATCCAGGCATTCATACATACATCAATAAATACATCCATACATACACCCATACTTACATCCATACAAACATCCATACATACATCCATGCATACATCCATACATTCAT
>NW_016923551.1:0-854 GCF_001483705.2 Eufriesea mexicana | reverse complement strand
AACGCCTTCAATCCAATGGCAAGTACAGAAATCTACTTGCCAGAGAATAGGTATATTCAAAATCTATAACCTGTTATATCATGGTGATTTGATCGCCTAACGCCTTCAATCCAATCTCAAGTAATGCCATCTACTTACCTGGGAATAGGCCTATTCAAGATCTATAATCTGTTATAGCTTGGAGAATAGGTCGCCTAACGTCTTCAACCAATGGCAACTACAGCCATCTACTTGCCAGAGAATAGGTCTATTCAAAATCTATAATCTGTTATAGCTTGGAGAATAGGTCGCCTAACGTCTTCAACCAATGGCAACTACAGCCATCTACTTGCCAGAGAATTGGTCTATTCAAAATGTATATCCTGTTGTCGCTTGGTGAATAGATCGCCTATCGCCTTTAATACAATGGCAAGTACAATCATCTACTTGCCAGAGGATAGGTCTATTCAAAATCTCGAACCTGTTATAGCATGGTGAATAGATCGCCTAATAACGCCTTCCATACAATGGCAAGTACAGCCATCTACTTGCCAGAGCATTTGTCTAATCAAAATATATAAGCAGCCACAGCTTGGTGATTAGATCGCCTATCGCCTACAATCCAATGGCATGTACCGCCAGATACTTGCCAGGTAAACAGTCTATTCAAAATCTATAATCTGTTATAGCATCGTGAATAGATCGCCAAACGCCTTCAATCCAATCTCAAGTAATGCCATCAACATACCTGGGAATAGGCCTTTTCAAGATCTATAATCTGTTATAGCTTGGTGAATAGGTCGCCTAACGCTTCCAATCCAACGGCAAGTACAGCCATCTTCTTGCCAGAGAATAGGTCTATTCAAAATCTATAA
>NW_016923550.1:627-885 GCF_001483705.2 Eufriesea mexicana | reverse complement strand
GTTAGGCTAAGTTTGATTAGTATATCAACAACTTTTGTCATTTTCGCGGCCGTACGATGGATCCCTGCGCTCTGTTGTGCCTCAATATGTCCTGCTTGGATATGCGGGTGGCAGCAATAGCGATCTCGACCCGTTAGGTTGAGTTAGGCTATGTTTGGCTACGTTCCGTTGGTTTCAGATAGGTTTGGGTAGCTTCGACTTTTCTGACGTACACTACGGTTTTATGGACTTCTGCGTCCTACTGTCCACTGATGTGAT
>NW_016923550.1:0-552 GCF_001483705.2 Eufriesea mexicana | reverse complement strand
GTAGTGGACGCGGCATGCTAGGTATATCTATGTCACTATTGGTTAGGTTAGGAGAGGATAGCTTTGACTTCAGTGAAATAGCCTGCTGTTAGGTGGATATCTGCGACCTACAGTGCTCTAGTTTTCAGTTTGACTCTGGGAATGCCACCAATAGAGGTCTCGGCATGTTATGTTGGGTCAGGTTATGATCGGTTATGTTGGGTTAAGCTATGTATGGTTAGGGTAGCAATAACTTTCGATCCTTATACCGATGTTCGGTTGATTTCTGCTTTCTACTCATCGCTGGTATGCACTGCTTGGCTGTGGGAGCGCAGCAACAGCGGTCTCGGCACGTTACGTCGAGTACGGCCATGTTTGTCTATGTTCCGTTTGCTTGAGTTAGGCTTAGGTAGCTACGGCTCTTCTGATATACACAGCGATTCTATGGATTTCTGCGTTTTACTCTCCACTAATGTGTTTTCCATGACTCTGGGAATGCCGGCAATAGTTGTCTCGGAACGTTATGTGAGTCAGGTTACGTTCGGTTATTTCCAGTTTGTTTGGGGTTGGTTT
>NW_016923549.1:0-1057 GCF_001483705.2 Eufriesea mexicana | reverse complement strand
TGACCGGCAACAGTGGCCACGGTAGGTTATGCTGAGATATGTTACGTTAGGTTAGGTTACGTTGGTGTGGTTTGGGATTGGGCAGCTTTGACTTTTTCTTTATACGCTGGTATTATATGGGTTTCTGCGCTCTGCTCTCCTCTAATATGTTCTGCTCGGCTCTGGAGAGGCCAGAAATTATGGTCCCGGCACGTTACGTTAAGTTAGGCTCCGTTTGGTTAGGTTACGTTAGGTCAGTTTATGTTAGCATATCTTCGACATTTGTGCTATAAACAGCAATGGTGTGGATTTCTGGGCTCTACTGTGCTCTGCTATATTCTGCTTTTCCCTTGGGAGGCCAGAAACAGCTGTCCCGGCACAATGGGTAGAGTTATGTAGCGTTCGGTGATGTGAAGCCTGGTACTGTTAGTATGGGGTTGTTCCGACACTTGCGAAGTACACTGCTATTGGGTGCGTTTCTGCGTTCCACTATGCTCTGGTATGACCTCATCGGCCCTGCGGAGGCCAACAATTCTGTTCTCGGCTCATCAGTTTGTGATGGGATGCGTTTGGATACGATTCGTTTGGCTATGGAAGGATAGGATGGATCTAACCTTTGCGATATACGCTGCTCTTCGGTGGATTTCGGTGCCCTACTCTCCTGTAATAGGTTCTGCTGGGCTCTTGGGACGCCAGCAATATCTGTCGCGGCACGCTTGGTTGAGCTAGGTTACGTTTGGTTGTGTTGTGGTTTTGCTTGGTAGGAAAGCATAGCTCTGACTTTTTTGCTATGAACTGCTATTCGGTGCATTTATGCGATCTACTGTGCTCTAGCATGTTCTACTTGGCACTCGGTAGGCCAGCAGTTATGGTCTCGGCACGATAAGTTGAGTAAAGCTACGTTCGGTTAGGTAATGCTTGGACATGTTATGCTAGGAAGTCTTCGACTTTTGTCCTACGCATTGCAATGCTGTGGATTCCTGCATCTGCTGTTCTCTAGCGTTCTCTGCTCGGCGCTGGGGAGGCTAAAAATTGTGTCTTCGGCACTTTAGGTTGGGTTCGGATAGGTTGGGATAGG
>NW_016923548.1:0-607 GCF_001483705.2 Eufriesea mexicana | reverse complement strand
CATCCACACATGCATCCATCCATCCATACATCCATACATTCGTACTTCCATACGTACATACATCCATGCAACCATACATCCATACATCCATACATACATCTATACACACATCCGTACATACATCCATCCATACACCCATCCATAAATCCATTCATCCACCCATTCATAAATCCATCCAACCATAGACCCAGCCATCCATACAATCATACATCCATACATCCGTCCATCTGCAAATCCATCCATCCATTCGACCACCCTTCGATACATTCATCCATCCATACATCCACCCACCCATACGTCCATCAGTCCATACACCTATCCACCCATACATCCATCCACCAATCCATCCATCCATCTTTCATGCATACATACATCAATACATCCATAAATCCGACCATAAAACCATACACCCGTACATCCATAAATTCGTATATCCATACGTCCATACATCCATACATTCCATACATCCATACGTCCATACATCCATACATCCATCCGTCCATCCATACATAAATTCATCAGTACATCCATACATTCGTACATACATTCGTCCATACATCCATACATCCATACATGCATACATCCATACATGCATATATCCATACAT
>NW_016923547.1:0-36237 GCF_001483705.2 Eufriesea mexicana | reverse complement strand
GGCGTGCACCATTGACGAGGGTAGTTAGACAGTGCCCATAGATAATTTGCACGAACTTCGTGCGTCGCAGGAATTTCTCCCGGTACCTACTTTATTGCCATTGGCTAGGATTCTGACAAGGACATCTTTGACCTCAGTGGGGACCTTTGATAAAGGATTGCTTGTAATTCTTCCGAATTTCGCATAGAATTTATTGGCAATTTTTAGAAGGAGATTGTTTAAATTTTTGTCGTATACTTTGGGCAATATATTGGAAATTTTTTATGGATGCCGGGTAAAAATTTTTGCTTCACTTCCTTAGAGAAACGTTGACATTTACTGCAGTAGTAATTATTGTAAGCTATCTACTGAACTTTTTGGAACCCATTATTTCCATTAGAAGAGTAACGTGTAGAGCAATTAATATTACGATACCATTAATTAGTTTTTTTGAGTATACTTGTGCGTGTTTGGTTGCATGTTCTAAACGAATGCTGGACAGAATTGAATATAGGTTTCGTCGTACATTCGGAAGAATACGCACCGGAAAATTTTACACGAAATCTGCATTTACACGGGAATCGTATTACTTTCTCTGAAGGAAAGGCTAGCTCCATTTGCTGGGTATGATTATGTACACGATTGCCATATATTTATAGGGTAATCCGCTTCTGTTTACGATTAGATTGCATTCTCAGTTCACGGGAATTAGCAACGTTTCGCTGAATCAATTTTCTAATAAATTTAATTTCACTTTTATGGAAAGTAATTCATTACCTCGTACTGAAACCTTTGTTTCTATGCCACTAGTGATCAAAATAATTATAATCTTTAACGCACGTTGTAGATTCCTTTACTTCGAGATCTCATGGAATATTGTTAACCATATCTACCGGTACTAAAGGGACTAAAAGTTTTACTTTCAACATGTACAATTTATATCATTTGAAGCGAATTTTAATTTATATCATAGAGTACGTTTCCTGTCTTCCTATGAAAAATATTTATCTACATTCGGAGGCAGTCGCTAGTGTCATCTTCTCAAAGTATCAGTTTATTGACTAATTGTATCCAGAATATGAATTGGGGTGTATATCCATCTCTATTACCACTAACAATGTCTAATTATTTCATCTGGAACCTCATCGCTAGAAATAAATATGAGTACTAGACCTCTATTGTGGATTAACTACAGAGGTCTTTGATATAGCATTTATCCCAGTAAACCAAAAACCTTAGGAAATGTCATACGTAATATCGTATCATTACCGTGACACTGTGCTAATTTATAATACTTAGGAAACACTCATTGGTCGACTTTCAGGACATAATATGCAATATTACCATTTTCACATTGATACCCATTTTATTCCTCCTGTTAGCA
This sequence comes from Eufriesea mexicana, assembly GCF_001483705.2. Lineage (NCBI taxonomy): Eukaryota > Metazoa > Arthropoda > Insecta > Hymenoptera > Apidae > Eufriesea > Eufriesea mexicana. Next base: position 34,874 of record NW_016923547.1, on the reverse strand, counting down.
GAATATCATTCTGTGTTTTATGTACTAATGTACTCTACACTAATTCTATCATACTTTCTGTCTTCAGGAACGCAATATATCCGAAATAATATATACTATTCTAATTCCAGTACCATATCCAATTTTCCTTCCTATAAAATGTTTTCAAAATATCTACGTCAATGACTACTTAAAATGACTACTACAAAAATGGTTTTTCACATTTTCATATTTTCCAGTATCACTCACACTTGTTTTGTTACCAAATTCGCATTAATGCCTACGTGCTTTGAAATCCTCCCAAAAGAAGTCGCAAGCAATTTCGATCTTTTCTCGAGTATGCGTGCGCACATCGATTCTCGCGATACTCTCTGGCGATTCTCTTCCACGTGTACCTGTTATGGCCGCGTGGTTGCAAAGAGAAAGACAGTGAGAGATATAGAGGACAAAAAGGTTGGAGGATGTTGCAGAAAAGAAAAAAATGTCACACACACGCATACGTACACAGGGTTATCGAAAGATTGCGCAATCCCGGGTCCAGCTAGGGCCATAACACGTGATGGTGGTTGTTAGAACCCCATTAGAATTAGTTTCCCTTCCTCCATACGGGCCCACTGTGCACCACCTTTTATTGCGTCAACCCCGCCCCTAACACTATGGCCAACCGTCCATTGCTCGAATTTCAGCACCGCGAGCGTCTCTTCGTGCCAGAATTATGTTCCATTCAATTTCCAGTCTGTTTTTCGAGTTGTTGTCGTTTTCAAAGGTTTCGTAGCTGAATTTGTATAAACGTGAAATTGGGCGATCATTTATTGCAGGTTTATGGTTGTTTCAAAGATTCGTTGCAGTAAAGACATTTCGTATTAATTCTTTACTCTTGTATATATTGAAAGAAATTTTCCTCCTTAAATATTGCCGGTAATTTAATAGTTGCAGGATATGATGTCAAATCAATCGATTCCGGAGCGTGGTTAAAGAGGCAGGTATGTTGAATTAACGACTGAAATAAGGTGAAATACAATATTCACAAATAATTGAAGTTAGAGTATCAAGGAAGTGTAGAACACATATGGTATACTAAAGCACTCAATAAAACTATTTGTAAGTAGAACTTTACTGACGTACATAGTTTAGGTCGAATCCAAACTACCACCTCCGAATGAATTTGGATATTACTGGAATACGTTATTGTTACGAAAGAAACAGGAAAATACGTTATGCTACGAAATATAAAATATAACCACTTCCTTACATTCATTTTTGGATAATGGGATTCCATAATCCTCAATATTACACACAAATCAACATACTATATTTTACAACGTTGATCCGTGAAATACACTTCACGTCGAAAAACGTCTCAATTATTGTCTATGCCAACTTATATACTGAACAGTGCCCAGAAATGTGATTCCAGAGCTTTATCTAAATCTTTTCCTTCCACGAAAATAGTTTTATTTCGAAATAACAAATCCAGTTTTTCCTGACCAGTGTGTATATATAAATTGGTGTAAAATTGAATACCACTTATATGGGAAAATACACGGCATGATTTGGCTTAATTCAATCCTTTATCCGCATGCAAATATTCATCTCAAACGCAACAAGTGACGAAATCATTGGTATGGAACCAATAAAGGACGTAGGTAAAGATAACTAAGGTTGAATACTACGTGCACTCTCCATCTACACACAAACTTCCATCTCAGACAAAAAGGAGATCGAAATTTTTCATGAAATAATGCAGCAACAACTACACTAAGCGACAAAATGGTAGCAAAGAATAATTTCCAGTGTTTCTCCAGTAACTTTAGAGCGGTATATGTCGGTAGAAAAATATTACTTTTGATTACGAGCAAATTTGATTGTGCGGGGGAACGATAGCATTACGCATAGCAACTAACAAAAGCTGTGGAGAAACTGTTACTACTTTTAGAACGTTTTCTAACGACATAAACGGAAATGGGAAGGATCAATTCCCTTACTTATTTATTTCATAAGCTTGACATGGTAAACAGTATTGCTCCTAGCTTTGGATACACATCATAGAATTATAGAATATTTTAATAAAGAAGGACTTTTGAAAATCATATCCTCCTTGATCTGTCCATTTTTAGTACATTCGTCATGCGTTATTGCGTTGCCGCAATTTTTCACATAAACCGGTAAAACTAGTAGAAAGGGTTGTAGATGGCTGTTATTGTTCGTTTGTGGTGTTAAAGGCTAAAGACACTAAGCGAATACGAATGTGACATGCATGCAAAATGAATTTCGATACAAAGAACATTGAAACATGCAAGCTGTGCTGTTATTTCGTCGTGTAATATACGCTAACAACTGTCCAAAGTCTAGAATACCTCCAGCCCGATTTTCAACAGCCGCACCCTTGGGAATGAAGTCATTAGTAAAGACGGGTACAAAATTGGTCGTCATACAATTTTCATATGCCTACCCGTTCCCCGAATCCGTCGTTGTTTCGCGGCGTTTGCGTCACAATGGCGATGGATAATGTAGCTCAAATCTTGTACAATAAGTACTAGCCAATTGGCTGAATTGTTGGGTGCTGGGTATTGTAAAGCCAACGGAGATATAATCAAGTCGCAAGGAGCAACACATAACGGAACAACGAGCGGTTTTAGGAAAAGGTTAGATGAAAATGGAGGCTACAGAACGAGGTTGAAGGGAAGATGCACTGATGAAAGGAGAAAGACGCGTGTGCTCTCTGTCTCTTCGCCCTTTCCTTCCTTTGTCCACTATTTTTCGTCGGATTCTCAGGTTTGAGGGCTATGGATTACTGCCCTCTAGGATCAAATGCAAGGATGAAAAGTGCACTTGCATAGGAGTAGTTGAATCTGAAGGTTTGAGCTTGAAAGAAATGTTGATGTCAGCGTTTGGTTTAAGAGCTTGTACTGCACTGGCTATTAAGGGTGAGAACTCCAAGTATTACGTAATAACATTGTAGAGACATGGATTGTTGGTAAAATATGTTAAACTCTTTATTAACCTTAAAATAATATACAATGTGCGGTGACGGTGGAGACTACGAATGTAGATAGAAATATATTTATTTCAACTAAACCATTACGACTACAACTAACGACACTACTATAACTAACAGCGCAATTACAACTAACAACCTCCTTCTTCGCAACTCTCTTCTAATAACTCTACTACGAACTCAAACATACTACTCCATACTACGACATCTTACATACTGCCTACTCACGCCAATGCACCACTATTGAAGACCATACATTCTATCCTCCTTCATACCTATTCTCCCTTTCCCAATCACACTTACCCACGCACTCCTTGCAATCTAACCCTCAGCGTGTCACGTAGCCCAAACATACAAACGCATCCCTAGGGACACTCTTCACCTTCATCCGATACATTCATAAACATCCCGTCCACACGATCCTAGCGCACAGTCGTTTGCCCTTTCGCACGCACTCTAGATAACATGCTCGACAAGCTCATCCCGCGATACCACAATATGAATATTATTTTGCTTATAAACAGGGTCACCTAACTCAACAAGCTATCCTCACCGTCTTGCAAACCACACGGGTGTATAAGAATTATGACATACCTTTACTAAATCACGCATACTCCACTTAAAAAATCCGAGTGGAATTATGATGTCTGACGAAATAAATACTGTCGTATATTGGAGTTAATTTAATCACAGAGATGATTGAAATCTGCCAATTGGTTAATAAAATACATACTACCAGTCGTCATATTAACCACTATCATCCACTATTAATAGCTGATAATATATTCAAATAGATATTGTGCTCCTTTTTTTAACTGCATGCCTACTTTTTCTCTATATAATTACACTAATCCCGCTATCTACCACGAAAGAAGTAATTTTAAAGCAATTTTCCTTGATCTCCGCATTAAATGAATTGTCACAACCAGTTTGAGGAAACTTTGTTTTAAATGTATGCATTCCTGAGAAAATTTTAAAGTAAATTTCTATCCTTCCTTTTTCTATTCCTCATCTCCTATTGCGCGTGGTATCAGAAGATCTAAGTTAGCACAAAAATTAAATTTGCAGCGCCATAACTGGTGTCACACGCCAACAGGCGCATTCATACTCAAGAAAAGGAATGGGAAGTGTGCGGTGCAGGTTTCGGTATTTCTTCGGAAGGAGCAATTGAATTTTTATCCTCTGTTTCTGTTTTCGCCGCCCGCAAGCTTCACCTGGGTTGGATGGCGCATCTGGGAAGAAATAGGGACCATCGATTATATATGCATGAAATTTTTATGTTCTACCATAACAGCAGATAGCTGCAGACAGTAGCACAGCAAACCAGAGCGCTAAATAGCAGCGAACTTCACCGCATAGGACCGCACGGCACACCACTGCTCAGGGCAGAGCGACTGCTAGTTGCATCTTCGCCACAGCGCAGCACTTCCCTGATCGGCACCTCATTGGATACAAACGCAAACAATGCAGCGCAAAGTCGTGTGCAGCTGATCGCAGCAGAGGGCACCAGGCCACAGGAGAGTACAGCTGCGCCCAGTAATGCGAAGAACACCAACTGCCAGCTGCGAATAGCGCAGATTAACTAACCAGCGTTACATGAATTAACCACAGCAGGACGGAGCAGAGTGCAGGATGGCGCGGCAGAGCAGAGCAAAGCGTCAACTGCCACCAAATAGCAGCTAATTGGAACGTTTGGTATCCTAACCAAATGTAACCAAACCTTCTTCCCTGCTCGGCACCTCATTGGATACAAACGCAAACAATGCAGCGCAAAGTCGTGTGCAGCTGATCGCAGCAGAGGGCACCAGGCCACAGGAGAGTACAGCTGCGCCCAGTAATGCGAAGAACACCAACTGCCAGCTGCGAATAGCGCAGATTAACTAACCAGCGTTACATGAATTAACCACAGCAGGGCGGAGCAGAGTGCAGGATGGCGCGGCAGAGCAGAGCAAACTGGTGCCGACTGCCACCAAATAGCAGCTAATTGGAACGTTTGGTATCCTAACCAAATGTAACCAAACCTAAGTGCAGGTTGCATTACCAACTACACTGTACTAATGCCATTTGAGTAGTCTACTCAAGGAGCATCTGAACTGTTTATCAGATTCTAGAGCGATCAATGGCTAGAACAATCATCGCTAAGGACTTTGGAAATTGACAAGGCAGTACTGAGTACAGCCATCTACACAATGCCATAACCACTCTGTCAGACTACACCATGATCATCTATATTCTACAGCAAACTCAGAATGATCAATGTGTAGATGAATTATTGCTAGAGATTTTAGGAATTGACAAAACAGTACTAACTAAAGCATTCTATACTGTACTGGCATCATTGATTTAATATATTCCCTTATCATACATATATGGTAGCATTCCTGGAAAGATCAGTGAATTGATACATTATGGGTCGAGATATTAACGTTTGGTAATGCGGTACTGAATACAGCAATCTACACAGTAGCAGAGCAATTAGGTTAGTCCATACACTGATTAACTAAATTCCATAGGAATTCTAGTACGACAAATTATTATATGAAATATCGCCAGGGATTTTGGCATTTCATAATACAGTACTAAGGATATACAGCCATACAGAGATATTGCAATTGGATTAGTCTGGTAACTGACCACTAAATTCTTGAACAAGTCTAGAATGATCAGTAGACTTATCAATTATCGCCCGAGGTATTAATATTTGACACTGTATTACTGTGTATGCCTTTCGACACTGTAATATAGCCGGTATATGAATCTATTCGCCGATCATCTAAATTTTGTGACATATTCACTGTATATAATGGATAGGCCAGTTATCGCTGCAGATATCAAAAGCTGGCCATACAGTATGTGCATAGCCACCTACACTGCGCGACAGCCATCTGCGCAGTTATATAGCAGTACGTTTATTCTATACACTCACCATTACATTATATAGCAATTACATTGAGACCAATAGATAGATCATTTGATGTCATGGATATAGGCATTTGACTGAACAGAAATGTTTTCGCCCACCTAGACTTGACTATAGCCGTCCATATAATCTGTACATCGAACATGCAAATTCTGTCGCAAACCAAAAATGTTCAGTGGATTGGTCAAGTGTGACTAGAGATATAAGCAACTGTCGATACATCACGGAGTATTTCCACCTTCACAGAACTCTAGCCATTGTATTAATCAGTTCATTGATCATAAAAGTACGCAACAATTTCAGAATGATTAGTGGATACATCAACCATAGTTTGATATAATAGCAAATGGCAATGAAGTACTGAATACAGCCATATGCACAGCACTATAGCCACTGAGTCAATTTGCAAAATGATCACATAAATTGAGTTGGAATTATGGAATTTTCAACGGATAGAAGTATTATAGATACAGATATTGAAATTGAAAAATCCGGTGCAGAGTTCGGCCACCTTCACAATCGCATAGCCGATGGATTAGGCCACACTCTGATCATATAAGCACAGTAATAGTTCTACAACGATATACATTCTAGAAATGCTATAGAGCATACATCATCACATAACAGATAACTCGAACGGCTACATTGATCTGTAGGTGTATGTAATAGGTAGCGTACTGTCGATCGTAGGTATCAGTAGCCACAGTTGATCTACTCATTGATTACTATGGAATTGCTGTGGAATTTAAGTCATCGGAAATCAAATTAATCCAATGGATGTGGTACTCTTTAGATTGCGATACTCAGTGCTGTATTCTCAAATGTCATTGTTCTTAGTGATAATTGTTATATTTAGGGATCATTCCAGAATATCGCAGTAAGCTAGATCATCTTCGAGATGATTGATGCTATGGCTTCAGTACTGCGCTGATGACTACAACCAATGCGGTAATATCAATTCTTAATATTTCCAAATATAAATGATTTAAACTTTGATAATTATAGAACTGCTATAGAGTTCAAATCATCAGAGAACTGATTAATCCAACAGCAACAGTGCTCGGTTGGTGGGTGTACTAGGTAACGCACTGGCAATAGCAGATGTCTCGAACCATACCTGATCCATACATTGATTGTTCTAGAGTTGCTTTGGAAATGAAGTCATCAGTGAAGGAATTAATACAATGGCTACAGTACTGTGATGATGGCTGTACCCAGGACTGTTTTGTCAGTTATTAATGTTTCGAGCGATAATCGAGCTGGCATTTGACATTCTGGGATTGCCATAGTATTCAAATCGTCATTGTACAGATTGATCCAAATGCTATAGTACGCTGTTAATGGCTATACTCTGTACTGCATTGACATATGTAAATGACTCCTGCGACATTTGCTTCGTCCATTGATTATTCTAGAATTGCTGTGGAATTTAAGTCATCAGTGCATTAATTAATCCCACGGCTAGAGCACTGTGATGATGCATGTACTCACTAAATTTCTCTCAAACGTTAATACCTCGAGTGATAATGAACCTGCCCTTTTTCTTGCTAGAATGGATATAGAATTTATACCAACAGATGCATACAACGGCAACATCGCTCTTTCGGTTTATGTACTAAGCATCGTACTGCTAATTACATATACCTCTTCACATAACTGACCTATACATTGATTTATCTAGAAATTCTGTGGAATTTAGATCTTCGGTGTGCAGATTAATACAATGGTAACAGAGCACCGTTTATGCCTGCACTAAGTACCGTACTGTCAATTGTAAATATCTTTAGCCATAACTGATCTATTCATTCACCATTTTAGATTTGCTGTGAAGTTCAAACCATCATAGAACAGACTATTCCGACTGCAGCGATGCTCACTTTGTGTATGTACTATGTACCGTACTGTCAATTGTAAACATTTCCAGCCATAATGATATAAACATTGATTACCTTAGATTTGCTGTAGAATTCTGGTCATCAGTGCACAAATTAATCCAGCGGCTACTGTGCACTGATCATGGGTTATCTTAGTCCTGTATTGTCAATTGTAAAGGTATAGAACGATACCTGATTTGCCTTTTGTCATTCTTGAATTACTATAGGATTTATACCATCAGTGAGCATATTAATCGAAAGGCTCTGGGCTCCGTTGATGCCTATACCCTGCACTGCATTGACAAATGTCCACGACTCCAGCGACAATTGTTTTACCCATTCGTACTGCTGCAAACGCAGAAGAACTTTGTTTTTCAGCGACCGGATTAGTACCACTGCCATTGCATTGTTTAGATGGCTGCACTCTGTACTGCATTATCAATGGTCACATCACAACCTGTACATGATCCATCCATAGATCATTCTAGGCTTGGTATAGAGTTTGAATCAGCAGTAGACAGCTTATACCGATGGCTTCAGCGCTCTGTTTGTAGGTATACTAAGCACTGCGCAATCAATTTGAACATTTCTAGCCATAACTGATCGACACATTGGTTAAACTAGAATTGCTGTGAAATTTAAACCGTTGGTCAACAAATTACTCCAGCGGCTGCAGTGATGTGACGATGAATGTGCTCAGTACTGCTTTCTCAATTTTCAATATTTCGAGCGACAATGGATCAGCCTTTTGTCATTCTAGAATGGCTATAGAATATAAAACGTTAATGCATAGAGTAGTTCCAGGGCAATAGTGACGTGTTGGTGGCCGTACTGTGTACCGCACTGGCAATTTTAAATACATCTAGACGTAACTGCACTTTGAATTGAATATTCTAGATTTGCTGAGGAATTTACATCATCAGTGAACAAATTAATCCAACGGTTACGGTACAGTGCTGATGGATATAATCCGTACGGCTTAATCCATAGCTAATACCTTAAATGGTAATGGATCTACCTTCAGTCATTCTAGAGTAGCTATGGAATTTGCATCATGAGTGGACAGATTAGTCGGACGGCAACAGTGCTTTGTTGGTGGATGTGCTTGTACACAAATGAGAATTGCATTTATCTCTAGCAGTCTCTCATCTATTGATTGATCATTCCAGAATTCTTATAGAGTTTAAAACATCAGCGAACAGATTAACCCGACTGCTATAGTACTCTTTTCCTGCATGTAGCAAGTACCGTACAGACAGTTGTAAATATCTCTAATCATAACTGCACTCTACAATGATTATTCTGTAGTTGCTATCGAATTTAAATCGCCAGTGAGCATACTAGTCTAACGGCTACAGTACTGTAATGTAGACTATAATCAGTACTGTTTTGTGAGTTGTTAGTGTTTCTTGCGGTATTCAATCAGTCCTTTGTCGTTCTGGAATTGCAACGGAACATATATCATCTCTGATCATATTAATCAAACGGTTACAGTGCAACTTTTATGGCTGTTCTTGGTACCATACTTTCAACTGTCAGCGTCCCAGGCCAAAATTTATCTATCTATTGATCATACTAGAATCGCCAAGGAACTTACATGTTCTGTGAATAGATTAATCCAGTGGTGACAGTAACGTGTAGATCGCTATATTCAGTAGTTTATTGTCATTTGTTATTATTCCTCTCTATATTTGGTCTATCCATTGGATGTACCAGGAGCGCGGCAGAACATACATGCTCTACGGATAGGTTAATCCAATGGATGTAGCAGGCTTTTGGCAGCTTCTTTCAGTCTTCTATTGCCAACTGTAAATATCTCTGCCGACGATTGATCTGTTAATTTATCACTCGGGAATGGCTAGAGAACTTTGAAGATCGGCTAATAGATTGAACCTCTGGCAATGATGTTACTAATTTGTATTTGTATCTCTGGATATGTTACGGAATGTAGAGTTTATAAGGTTGTGTCAGGTTGGGATAAGGCATGAGTCTACTTTATCCGCTGCAATACTGTGGAGTTCGTCGCTCTACTATTCACTCCTATCTTCCGCTGCGCTACGTTTCGCATGCATATGGTCTACTGTGATAAGGTTAGGATGTGTTACGTCGGATAGTGTTAGGATAAGAATCTGTGCCATACGCTACCACTAGTGGTTTTCGGCGCATTACTCTGCGGTGCTCTTCTCTGCCGCCCTCACCTGCATTGTGCCGTGCTCAACTGTGGATAGGCTAAGTTGGGTTGAGATTAGGATCTCTGTCTTTGGCTGGTATCCTGTGGTATTTGGTGCATTAGTGTGCTCTCTCGCTGTCTTCTGCCATTTCCTGAGCTCTGCTGATCCTTGCAGTAGTTAGGTCATGGGAAGTAGTGTACGTTAAGGTAGGGTACGACTGGCTTGGATTGGTTAAGTTAAGTTAGCTTTCGAGTACGTGTTTTCTCTGCTATCCGTCGGTATGCGGCGTATTACCGTGCTCTATTTTCCTCCGAATTCCTTTGCAATGCTTAGGTCCGGTTAGGTTAGGCTGGGACAGGAACCAGTGGTATCAGCTGATATTCCGCGGTGTCCTGCAATTTACTGTGCTCTTTTGGACTCTCTTGCGCCCTGCTGTGTTCTGCTGCGCTTTCCTGTGCCTTGACGCGGTGGAGTTTATATTCAGAGCAGTCCTGCCCAGAAATCTGTTAATCGGTGATAATCGCATGTATCCTGCGCTGTACTGTGACCTGCTGCAGTTTGCAGCGCTTTCATGCGCCCTGCTTTGGTCCGCTTTGCTTAGGACTGGTGGGGAAGGTGTTGTAAGGCTAGGTTTGGTTAGAATGTGTTGAGTGCGGTTTGGCAATGTGAGACTAGGAAACTGTTACTTTCGGTGGAATTAACAACCGGACTGTGCTCTGCTGCGCTCCGCAGATGTAACGTTGCTGTTTTCAGTGATGCTCTTCGAAGCAGTGCTAGTCCTTTGTAATCGATCACATTCGGCGCTATACCGTGCTCTGCTGTGACCAGTTGCGCCTTTCTGTGTTCAGCCATGCCTTCCTGCGCTCTGCTGCGCTCTGCTGCGCTCTGCTGTTGTTAGCTTCGGTTATGTTAATCTGGGAATCGGTGCTATTCGCAGCTGTCCATTAGTATTCTTCTGATGCGCCCTCGTGCGATTAGCTGCATACTGCTGTGCTCTGTTCTGCTTGCGGTTTTACCCAATCCGGTGCCGGGTACGAAAGTTCAGAGCTGTGATGTCGGTGCTACTCAGAGTGGTGCCACCCTAAGCAGTAGTGTGCTCTGCTGTGCTATGCTGTGGTATTCGGTGCAATACAGTGCTCTGCTTTACTGTGCTATGTTCTGCAACACGCCGCTGTGGCCGTAGAACTTATAAATTTCGGGCATAAATATTCGATGTTCTCTATTTCCTTGCGGATCCGCCATCCAATCCAGATGAAGCTTGTGGACGGCAAAAGCAGTAGCAGTGAGTAAGAATTCAACGGCTCATTCAGAAGAAGTTCCGAACCCTGCGTCATACGCTTCCCTTTTCTTTTCTTGAATATCAAATCGCCTCTTATCTTGTAATTCCAGTTTTTGCAAAGCAAATTTCATTTCTGTGTGAACTTCAAGCGTCCGATACCAGGTGCAATAGGATATGAAAAATGGATTTCGGAAGGGTAGAATTTTCGACAATAATTGAGACAGGACTGGAAGGTACTTAATCCAAAGTTTCTTCAAACTCATGATGTCAATTCGCTTAATGCGGAGATCAAGGAAAATTGCATTAAAATTATTTCTTTAGACGTAGGTAGGATGATTTGTGTAATTATATAAAGGGAAAGTGGATCTGTTAACAAACGTAACATAATATCCCAATGAAGGTATTAGTAGCTATAGTAATTGTCAGTAGTCGCAAATATAGCCAACGATAGTAGTGGTTAATACGACAATTTGTAACATACATAGTATTTAACAATTGGTAGATTTCAATCATCTTCGCGGGTAAGTTGATCAATGAATTGATTAAATTAACTTCAAAATTCGACAGTATGTGCTGCGTCAGATATTAAAATCCTTGTGCATATGCTTCATGTAGCATATGCGTAGTGCAGTTCAAATTAAGTCATATATCTTTTATACTCCCGTGGTTTGCAAACATGACGACGTTAATTTTTTTGAATTAGGTGTCCCAGCTAATTAACAAGATATCCATAATATTGTAGAATGCAGAACTGGGCCTGAGACGACGAAAATTCACGAAAGAACAAGAACAGAATAGCACGAACACAAAACTTGTAAACTTACTTAAATTCGGGAATGGACACCAAGATAACGAAGTCACTCTTTTAAAACTCTCTTTCCAACACCAAGCGACTCGCGCTTGTGCTGGTGACAACTAATTTCTAAGGACTGTTTTTGTTGTCAGGGTCCACGCTTTCTGTACTTCCTTTCACCTATGTTCCACCTCCCCGTACAGGAGTCCCGCAGCTTAATTTTGTTTTATAGAATAACTTTTCGATTTGCTTCTAGGAGATATCGACCGGTTTACAATTTGCTTTTGTTGGCAATAGCTGAATCGCGATTTCCTTTAATATGCTGCAATATTATTACGGAATAATTATGTTACTCGTCCTTAGAAGCTAAAGCATTACAAACCCTCAAACTAATCGCTAACATCATCCCTCCTTTCAAGCTCGACCCTTCACACTCTACTAGTTCTTAGCAAGTGCACTTTTCATCCTTGCACTCGACTCTGGAGAACAAGAATACGTATACCTCATACCTGATGATCCGAATGAAAATAGTGGAGGAAAGAGAGATAGTGCAGGGAGACAGAGGGCACACACATGCTTCTCTTTTCATCGGTGCAACTTCCCTTCAGCCTCGCCGTCTAGCCTCCATTTTCATCGTCTCTTTTCCTAAATTCGCTCATCGTTCCGTTATGCGTTGCTCCGGGCGACTTGATTATATCTCCTTTGACACCACAATATCCATGACCCCTCAATCCAGTCAACTAATTAGTACTTAATGCACAAGTTCCAAGCTACATTCTCCATTACCATCGTGACGCTGGCACGAAGAAGCTGCGACGGATTCGAGGAACCGGAAAGCACATGAAATCTGCATGACGGTCAAATTTTGAACTCTTCTTAACGAATAAGTTTATTCCGGGCTGTGGTGTCGAAACACGGGGAGGATACAGTCTTCACTTGGGACAGGCGTTATCGTACAGTGCGCGACGATATAACTGCACAGCCTACAGGTTTCAATGTTCCTTAAATCGAAATTCAATGTGGACACGTGATACATACGTAATGGATTAGAGTCTTCAGTCTTTAATACCTCAAACGAAGATTAAGTACCACCTACATTTCGGTCAACAATTTTAAACGGTTTAAGTGAAAAATCTCTGCAACATAATAATGCATAATGAATGTATCAAAAGGAACACAGATCGTGGAATATGTGATTCTTATATGTCTCTCCTGTAAAATCTTTTATAATTCCATTTGGTAAATCCGAATCTAGGAGCAAATACTGTTTGCCTCGTCAGGCTTATGAATTCAATAAATAAAAGGTACTAACCTTTGCTATTTTTATTTGTATCCTGATATAATATTCTGAGAACAGTGATAGTATCTTCAAATCCCTTACCAATTGTTTTGTGGAATGCAAACGTTCTCACGTCGAATACAAAATTTTATACCGAGATAAACCACCCTGTAGTTCTTCAAAAAACACTGGAAATTGCACAGTGGACTATCACTTTGTCGCACAGTGCAGCTATTGCTGTGCTATTTCATGAAGAATTTCGACCTCTCATTTGTCTGAAATGGATGTTTATGGGTAGATGCAGAGTACTAGTGATATTCAATTTTAGTTAACATGACTTTCGTCCTATATAGGTTTCCTACGGGTAATTTCGTCGCTTGCCTTGCCTGAAATGAATATTTGCATGTAGATAAAGGATTGAATTAAGACAAATTTATCTGTGTATATTCCCGCACAGGTGGTATTTAATTTTACTTCAATTTACATGCACATAGTCGTCAGAAAGAGGTGGATTTGTAATTTTGAAATAAAAATATTTCCGGGGAATACAAAGATTTAGTTAGCTCCATGGAATGATACTTCTCGGTATTATTTAATGTAGAAGTTGTCATAGACAGTAGTTGAGGTGTTCCTCAACGCGAAGGGGATCACATAGATTAGACTTGTGTGATATAGTATGTAGAATTGTATGAAATATTAAGGATTACGGAATTTCATTATGTAAAAATGAACCTAAAGGAGCCATTATATTTTATATTTCGTACAAAAGTGCATTTCTCTGTCTCTTTCATTAGAACAAAATTTTATGGTAATATCCAAGTTAATTTCGAGATGATTATTCGGATTTGACTTAAATTATATACATCGGAAAAGGAGTACCTCCAAACAGTTTTACTGTGTGCCTTAGTGTAACATAAGTGTATTTCTCTTCATCCTTAATCTATTTTCGATAATCTGTGAATATTGTAATTCTCCTTAATTCAGTCGTTAATTCAGTATACCCGTCTCTTTAACATCATTCAGGAATCGATTTTCTTCGCATCATAAGCAGCAACTACTAAATTGTCATAAACAATTTATGGAGGAATGTTTTTTGCAATATATGCAAGAGCAAATTATAAAAACGGATGCTGAATCGATTTTCTTCGCATCATAAGCAGCAACTACTAAATTGTCAAAAACAATTTATGGAGGAATGTTTTTTGCAATATATGCAAGAGCAAATTATAAAAACGGATGTCTTTACTCCAACGAATGTGAAAAACTACAAATAATCTGCTCTAAATGATTGCCCACGGTCACGTGCACTCAAATTCAGCGAGGAAATCTTTGGAAGCGACATAAGATCGCGGAACAGACCTCCGAAAATGGAGTTACGCCGTGGAATAGAAAGGAAAATAATTCTGCAATGAAGAAACTATTGCGATGCAGAAATTCGTTCAATGAAATTTTGGCCATAGTGTTCGATGAGGGGTGGACGAAATAAAAATGATGCACGGTGGAGCGGTGTGGAGGACGGAGAACAAAAGCTAATAAATTATTAACGACTGCCGTTAGGTCTTGGGGGCCCAGCTGGAACGTGGTTTGCGCTTGTTCCCTCGATTCCCCTGTGTATGTATGGTTATGGGTGATATTCTTCATCTTTCTGCAACGACGTCCAATTTTTTTTTGTCCTCCATTTCTTTCTCTCTTTTTCCCTCTGCAGCTATGTGGCCGTGGCAGATACACGCGACGGAGAATCACCAGAAGGAATCATGAGTATCAGTGTGCACATGCATACTCGTGAAAGTATCGAGTGCTTATTTCGTCTTCTTTCGCAAGGACATTGGAATACGTATGCGCTAATTCGAATTTGGTAACGAAGTGCTTGTGAGTGCTACTGGCAAATACGAAAATGTGAAGGATCATTTTTGTCCCCACTTTGAGTAGTCATTTATGTAGGTACATTGTGAAAATTTTATAGGAAAGAAAATTCGATATGATACTGAAATTAGAACGCAATAGATTATTTCGACTAGATTATGTATTTTAAGAAAGAAAGCTTGATAGAATTATTATAATCGATTAAGCACACACATATGAATATAAAATTCAGAATGATACTTTAGCGACAGGAGCAATCAGGCGAAAGATGTGAAAATATTAATGATTCTTATTATGTCTTTAATGTCTTCTATTGCGTGCTGCCCCCGTATTATGAATTAACGCAGCGTCACGTTAATTATATGGTGTTACGTACAACACTTCTTAAGATTTGTGTTATAATGGGGTAAATGCTGAATCACTGACCTCCAAAGTTAATCCACTCTTGATGTTTAGTAATCAAATTTATTATAAGGGATGTGGTTTTAGATGAATTAATTAGCCTTGGATAGTTGTAGTTGAGAATAATATCCTCTTCGATTCATATTCCTCATAGCACTTGTTAATAAACTGACATTTTGTGAAGGTAACACTAGCGACTACCAGCAAAAGTTGATAATTATTCTTCGTAGGAGGGCGGGAAATTTTTTCTACGTTACAAATTAGAACCCGCTCCAAATAAAATAAATTACGTATATTGAAAGTAAGATATTTAGTCGCTTTAATACCGGAATGGGTGACCAAACATCTATTAACAATATTCCATCGAGCTTCGAAACAAATATATCTCAAGCCTGCGTTGAACATTATAATTATTCTGATTGCCAGTGGCATAGAAACAAATGGCTTAGATTCGAAACAATAAGTTACACTGATTAAAAATGAAATTAGATTGATTTTAAAATCGATTCAGCGAAACGCTGTTAATTCCCGTGAATGGAGAATGCACACTGAACACAAATAGAAGCAGATTTCCATTAATATAGGGCAATCGTGTGCTGATTCATACCTAATAAGTGCAGCTCACTTTTTCTATACAGATAGCGATAGCATTATCGTGTAAGTGCAGATTACATGTAAACCTTTCAAGCGAGTATTCCAATAAATGAATAGCATGACAGATATTCAATTTTTGCCTGAATTCGCTTAGAACATGCAATCAAACACGCAAAATTATATCCGTGGTAACGAATTCAAGATATCGTAGTACTAATTGCCCTCTACGTAACTTTTCCAATCGATGTAATAGCGTTAATCCTTAATAAGTGTAATAGTTAGCGAATTAGGCATGTTCCGCAGAATAATATTTACGTCAGTGAATATCAACATTTTTCTAAAGAATTGAAGCATAATTTTGAACCAACATTCACCAGAAGTTACAATTAAGTTGCCCAAAGTATACGCCAAAGTTCTAAACAATCTCCTACCAAAAATTGCTAATAAATTCTTAACGAAGTTCGGTAAAATTACAAGCCATCCTTCATCAAAAATCTCCACTGATGTCACCGAAGGTGTCGTCAAAGTTATAGCCAATAGAAAGAAAATGGGTATTGGGGAAAAATCCTCCGAGGCTCAGAGATCCAGCAAATACACTCTGGGCTCTGTCTGACTACTTTCATCGGCGGTGCACACGGTGGACGTTGTTAGAAGTAGTTCGGACCGGAAGCACGTTCACCATGCGAAGTGCGCCTCTCGAGCGCAAAGGGTTAAATCGGTATAATGAAATTAAGAGAGTATCCATAATTATGATCACGATCGAATAAAAATCGATACTGACACAGAGATAGGACAGTGGTAATTGGCAAAAACGATATATATATGTGAGAATGTCAATAAATATACGAATTACTTCTCGGCTTAATGCAACGCTCAACAAGGTAATGCAATACAACAAACATGTTCGTCTTCGGCTCTCAACCTTACAACTCGATCGAACGACAATTACCTTCGACTTCGACTAAAGATTAACATGACCATATATGGTCGTAGTAGGGGTACGACGCGTTACCCACGGATCCGCCGACTAACATCTGCATTGTATATTCGACCCACGTTCTCCCGCTAACCTTTGAAAAGCAACGTGTAACGATGGAAGATTTGCGTTGCTACGTTTTGCCATAAGTAACTGCATGCACTCGGTAATTGCGAAGATAGTATATCTAAAGCGAGTCATAATATCCCCATTGGTAGTTCTATTGTTAATGTGTGTTTTATTGTTCTTATCGTTGGTGAATTATTTATGGTGCCTGCGGAGGGTTCAAGTGAGTGCTTTTAATGAAGTATATCAGGTCATTGGTTTATAAATATACATTTATAGAAAAGATTAATCTTCTCCAATTCAACGTAGAATTAGGTAAAGTTTCATGATGTATATTGGATAATTAGTTTGGGAACATGCATTGAAACCAGAGTTTCCTTTGCCGCTTATTAATTCGAAAATATGCATCGAAGATATTAAGAGGATTACTAAAATCCGTTTAATACGTTCACAGTATAAGCTTCTAATTCGGACAGCTCTGCCATGCACGTAGCTCAGCCACACATTTGTGGCAGCAACTGTGATGCATAATGCAGGTTCGCATAAATGTATGATGAATATTTGTGAAACTCAAAATCTTCGCTGATCTACCGTCATAGGTTAGGGCCTGGAGGGGAGTGACGATGCTATAGTTAACATTTTCTAAAATCTATACAGGATTATTAATAAAGGAATGCTGTAATTAATTCCGGTAGAAGTTAAAACCGAGTGCAAGAGTCCAAATCGAGATTCTCGAGATTGAATTGAAATTCGTAGACCGTGGTTCCCACTTCTAATAAAGGGTTTGATACTCGCAATCTAACCCTTTGCAGAAATCAGCAATTCGAGTGATTGTTGTTTAATGCTGCCTACCGCAATTGCCCTAAACGGAGTGAAAGTGTCTAGAAAATCTTTCTCGTCTATTGAATTATAGGAGAAAGATACTGACATAAATTGCAGTCTGACTCGTCCCTCTGAGTTAATCGAAGTTGCGTTATTCCCGTGCAACGTCAAGGATGTCATTACTTACTACCCACGTACATTAAGTATTATGGAAATGTGCTTAAAGCAATCTATTTAGCCAGGCGTCGCGAAAACGCTGTTTCAACTCGTTCATGTCAACCCTTTCATTGCTGCAAGTACAGTATCGCGTGGACTAAAAGTTCTAAGGGTATAGCTAATATTAGGTCTGCAATTCATATATGTAGCTGCAAATTCAATACTGTATATAGATAATGGATGGCTTAGTTCGAATAATGTAATCAACAATATTGAATTAATGATACTATTATTAATTTAAGACCGTGGTACCCTGTAGCATTATAAGTTAAACAAGTACTCTGGACCATAAATTTTCATTTCATTAACTGTAAGCTCCATTTAAAACTCAAGTTGATATATATCTTCGTAGTTCACTGGTAACATACGATAAAGTGCATACCATAACAATCTCCGAATTCTGGTTAAAGTAACGCCTTGTATTTTAACATGGAGCGAAAGAGTTAAAGTGAAGCTTCTGTCACTTTATTGTATTTCGTGTCTTTCAAAAAGGGTTTCCATCGCTGCACTAAAATTTATACTACAATGAGGCGACGCTAATATACTACATTACAACAGACTCCAATATTTACAGGTTCTCAAAAATGTTGGCAATCAAATATGAAAGACGCAAGCAATGTAATGCTACATTCTTATCTCGACGCGCCTAAACGAGTTCGCGATTACTCAAAAGACCGACTAGGATACGAAATTTGCCCCTGTGCGCAATACAACACCAGGTACAGCATCACGTTCGGGCCTAGCCTTCCACAACTATTGCCGACCTTGTCATGACTTAGACGTAAATCATGATAATTCTCGCACCAATGACCCTCTCAGAGCCGCTACAAGTGTCCAGCATGGCCTCGCAGCCGGACAGACACTTCCTGCTCCTGCCCAAGGTGCGGAACATCTCAAGTTGTCTGACCGTGGACACTTGCGGCACCAACTGCAGTCCTATACCCTAGCAGCGTACGACCAGGGCTTCTGGAGCCTTGCATAGACTCCACAAGAAACAGTGACTCGAGGGCCATCCTGGAACCCGATGCGTGCCCAGGTAGATAGTGGCTTGAATGAGAGTCGTAGAAGGAGTAGTGACGATGACTTACGAAGCATGGAATTATCGAGTAAACGATAGTGCGCCGTGCAGGCTAGACGGCACTTAAGAACGATCGACATTAACGCGAGAACAAATACCTTCTACCTGGTAAACGAGTGTGATAAGGGAGAAAGGATATCGAATTGATGTATTCGCTCTAAGCTAGGCAGTTCACCATTGTACAGATAACGCGCACGTTAGTCTCTGCCTAGTAATCTGTCCTAAGACTATTTATAACTACATAGATATAAACGCAAGCATTCCTCGTTGTCCAACAGTGTCTTCCGTCTTGTAACTGGTTGTGTCTGACGCACGAATCCCTCGTCGTCCAACGATGTTTTCCGGATTAAATCTTCAGAAACCTGAAAGCTGAAACGAAAATATATTAATTTAAATATAAACTAAAAAGAAAACGGATTAGTTAGTGGAAAGGGAATAGAAGAGAATCGTGTAGAAACCGTAAAGGTCAACCAAATGGATGGAGCAGTCCATCGGTGAGATAGAAACGGCCCATCGATGAAGTAACAACGAATACGAGATAAACCAACGATGAAAGATTTCAGAAATAAAAATTAGTAGGTTCTGAAATATAACAAATTTGGGGTGTGATGCATCGGTGGTGTGGACAATGGCTATAGGTTATCGCAACCATCTATTCCATGACCATTACCCATCTCCGCCTCACAACCACCCCACCAAAATGACACCTGAAACCACTCCTCCGACCCCCTCTTCGAAATCTTAGAAGTTACTCCCAAAAACTTCAAAACGGCAAATTAACTCGAGTTCAAATCAGGGAATTCAGGTAATGAACCTATAAAGGAGTTATGTATACTAGTCCTGGGAAAGAACTGACTAGAAAGGGGAACGGTGAGACATATTATAGACAACAACGAAATATTTGTATCGACACGAGAGAGTAAAGCCGAAAAGAGGACTGCATTAAAATTTATTCACCAAAGCCAGCTTGGCCACCTGTGACCCACCGGAGGGTCGCCGAGGTCCTACTGGTGAAATCCTAGAAGTGCTTGTTCCAGACTACGAAGAGCCTCGTCCTAGCTCCATCCATCAACTACCTGAGCATTTGCGCGGTGCCCCTTTTATACAAACCCCAATCGGTTTCCGAAATCGGCCGAGGATTTTCGAATTTTGTCGATTTCGTTAATAATTACTTTTCCTCTATAATAGTCTATATTTTCTTACATTTTCTATTTCTATTGCAAATGTATGATTCGGGAAATTAGTTATCAAAGGTATCAATCAGATGTTAACAATGAATTCCGTAATTTATGCAAAATTAATAATACCAATTACAGGATTTCTGAATTAAGGAATTCTCTTGTACACAACGTTACGTTAAGTTAACAGTATTACTTTTTATATTTTCTTTTCGATTTAGGGACATATATTTTACCAATCAATCATTATTGATCATCACCCTAATATTGCTTCTAGGTGGTTTCTTTTTTACAGGAATGTACAGAATTCTATGTTGTGAAGCAAATTCATATAACGAAATCAACTTTTTATAAAAGTTGAAGAATATTCGAATGATGTATGCTCGGAGAGATATTTATAAACTCTGATGACTAGTCATAATTATTCAGAAGCAAATATAATTTTAATTGGAGACATCGATTTATTCGGGATATTCTCATCTAACTTGTAATACAAGAATGAACCTACTAACCTACTTACTGTTCATCCTTGTATAAACGCACCATTTTTTCTTAAATCTGAGGATGCTAGGACAACTTAGAATACGCAGTCGTCTTTGATAAAGTAAACTCTAATGGAATTAAAAAATGGTTATGACAGATTTTAAAAGAAGTTAAAACTTATTAGACAGTGTTACCCAAAGCTGTCTATTCCCTTAAAAAATTCATATAATCAGTGATACGAGAAATTTATAAATAAATGTTGTAAGCCATTATCGTGCTTTTCATTTCTGTCACACATTCATCTCCTGAGAAATTTGTTATTGAAGGTAAACTTAATAATTCATTTATTCTTTGTCCGCAAATTCGATTGGATCTCTAATAATTATGTAGCAATTGCTCTTTTCTTACAGTTTGTTTATAATATTGGTAGTTCAGGACCCATACCTTTTTAAAATTGCCATGATAACTCTTATTTGGAAGTTATGAAATATTCAAAGGCAAGATATTTCGGTCATGGTAGCACGTTTATCTTCTTTATCCTTAAAATGTATGTAGAACCACACATCACTCATACAATATTTTACCTATATTCTTAATATGAGATACTTTCTCGTTTCCTACAATTTTCCTATTATATTCGCTTCCTCACATAATATTTACATAATACTGTAAGCACTTTTAGTGCGACTGTGTTACTTAAAATTATTCTTTATTGGTTACACTCACGGACAATATGTCAACCACTTGCACACCGCTTGCAGCTCTAGATCAATGTCGTCGATTTGCAAATTAGTATTTCTTTCTATCTCCAGTAACCAGTTAAAATGATAACATCGAATATGACAGCACGTCAAGGAAACTAGTAAACATTCTTAATTTCTTTTTTTTCGAAACAATTTTTTTTCAAAGATATCTTCCGGTGCACATATTTGATTGGATTCGCGATAGATGTAAGAAATGAAAATGTTTTCTAAGTACAAAGGGTTAATTGTTATGTCTGTTTCTGTAACTGGCACGTTTCATCTCTGCCTTATTACCCGTTTTCAATAAAATTTCTTCTCTGTATCTTCCTGAGTCTAATTCTGCAGTCACTATGTATCTCTCCTAGTATCGTCACACAATAAATTGCATTTAACCGATTCGCCGGCAGAATCCCCTTCATTGATTTATGATTCGGTTGCAGTTAATGAGAGGCAATAAGGTGTATCGAGATTTCGATCTTCCAGGGACACACTTTAACGCGGAAACGATACAACTCTAACTTGGTCACACTCGAGCGAAGGATCGTAAACGGCTGTGCGTCGAGGGGTGTCATTTGCCAATATCAGAAGTGATATTTGATCGCAGTGTTCCTTTCTACGTAAACAGATAAAACAGGAATGTAGGGTAAAGTGTAGAATGAAATGTGCTTTTTATCCCTTTCTTTGCTTTCGAAAGTCGGACGCTTCAATGGTCGTGGTTTCGAAGACGATTTCTTATACACGCTGTGAAATTTCGATTGTGAGGCGGTTTTGCAGTTATTCGTCAGTTAACCATTGAGTATGAGTGCTTCGTATTTAGAAATTGTTTGCCTTACTAATAAATTGATGGAAATAGTTGGTAAATTTCTATCGATGAAACTGGCTCGCGGTTTTCATTTTTGTTATATATTCTCGGTTATGTGCTCCTCAGCAGCGGGTACGAGACTTAAAATAGATATGCAGAAATTAGTGGGAGTGTCTGTTGTTTAATACTTGTACCTCCGAGCTGCAACGTAGATCTGAATCAAGTATACATATTGTATGATGTAAGTCAATAAAAATAAGTAAGTATATATCATCCATCTATTACATTAGTGATAAGTATCAAAAACAATTATGTTTAAAAATGAGTATTTTTCAAGTTATTATGAAAATGAAATCAGGAATTCGTTATTTTAACGGGTTTGGTAGTTCTGAAATTAAGCATTATCTTACAAGATTCGAATTAAGGATATAAAATAAATATAGAGGAAATTATATAAACGTATTGAAAGCATTGCATTGAGGTATAGATGATTTCGTTTTCGTTAATTCTTTCTATTAACGTTATTTGGTAATGCGAAACCTTCTTACGGATCTGTTAGGTCTAAAAGTACCAGAATTTCAAGAATGGCTAGCATATCAGTGACGCTTTTACAGAAACCGTTCGTGTTACAATTTAAATGTAAATAAACTTTATTTGATTTTCCTGTTTCGTATATTTAGTACTTTCTCTCAGGAACATCTTAGATCGTACGCTCTTTGTGATGAAATAGATATGAATATATCACGAAAAGGGAAATGTCCAGAAATATCCATTCCCCTCGATTTAATGAATTTGATACCTCTTACTTGTTAAAAGAAAATATTCTGTAGCCTTCATATGATGTAAGTAGTATTCTAATATTCTAGTACCTCATTACAGCCTTATACTGTAAGAGATAATGACAAAAATAAATAAAAATGATACCAACTTATTAGATACAAAGGTGTAAGTTTGTTAAAGAGTACAATTGTAAATTTTATGAAATAGCATTTAATTTATTATTTCCTACGCACTTACTAATGCAAAAACACGATTTGAATTTCTGAGTTAAATGTAAAGGCGTAAAATCTTTATGCAACGTATTAAATTTAAAATTTGCTTCCTTGCGGAAAATGACTTACAAAAATTTCCTCCTCTCCTTATTTATAATGAAAATAACATTTTTTTTATTGTGAATGATATCCAGTATGAAATGCTTTCACCTGATTTGAAATCTAACTTTTTCAGAGGACGTGATATTTGATACAAATGCAACAGTTGTATTATACCAAGCTTATCTGCAATATGTTGATTCCCTGATTATTGTAGTTAATTAAAGTCAATTTTGGACCATGAATACTTAATAGATAAATCAGTTCGTGGGTACACCATTGGGAGTCGATTAAATATAATTCTTGCAGATGTTGGTGATTATTAGTAAAGATGTGAAGCAGAGACTGCAGTTATAGCAATGGCAAAATTACCCTTCGTTGAATGTAATAAACATGTTTAATAAAATATTTACCTGAATCTTGATTCCTCTGGTATTGATGGTAAGGAACGAGATTTACCAAACGCAATGCGTTTTCATTGGCATAATCATTAATTCATTTAATAAAAACGTATGAAAATAATAAAACTTCTCTGGAAAGGTTGCGAATCTTTTTAATTCTAATTCGCAAAAAATTTCATTATGTACTCCTTATTAAGTAAGAAACTGGAGAAATAGGAATAATAAAGAACAGAATAGAATATTAATTTTCGAAATGAAATTCTGATGCAATTTCTGCCGTGGTAATTATGCTTCGGCGTAATGTTTGTTCAGATAACTGATTGTGATCCTGTAGAAGGGATTCTGAAGCTAGTGAAGAAAAGAACCTGTTCCAATATGTACGGACGAAGCTTTAATTCTCAACCAACCGGTTAAAAATTTTTTTTTGGATCGTCTGTTTTAATATAACCTCATTGTATCCTCTGGTAATTAGTTTTGGCCTCGGTACATTCTAGCGTGGTTAATTAAAAGCCTCGAAGTTAAATCCTTATTTTCACTGGAACGTTTGCCCCCATTTTTGATCTTCAAATATAGACACCAGACATGCGTTTTGTATCATATTACTTTAAACATATTTTACTAAACCTTTTTATTAATTCTGTGCATCATGTGTCAATATAATATTAATCAGAAGAATAAATGATTAAATATTCGATGATGCAATTTAATTGGAGCACACGCATACATGACTCTTTAAAATGATTTAATTCCCCTTTCAACTTTCTCTTTAAATTTCATCGTTACATATATAAAATTGAAATATAAAATGAAATAGATTATAACTCTAAATTAACATGCACATTGATATGACTGATAATATAAGCAATAATTTAGGAGGATTCGTTAATATTTGTTTACTCTAATTATACATACTCCTTTTCCTTTTCTGTTTCTCAGACACTCATTGGAATTTCTTATTACAAGATCACCAAATGACCAGATTTCCAGTCTTTATTTCCCAAATTGCTACCTCAATATCATATTTGTCAAAGATAAATTATCCACTATAAATTCAACTAACAATGATCGAAGCCGAGGTCCTCCATTGTGATCAATATATTTCTACCGTTGCGCCATGTGTGGTAGATGAAGGATGTAGAACTTTCAGCGAAAGTTGAGTGTGGTTCGCCTTTCCTCATCTGTTTCATAACAAGGTTTACGATAAATATACATTTAGTATTACCTATTCTTCAACGTGGCTTCATTCCCCTGCGTTGGTTTCTTACAAGCCAGGCGGATACATTTCTCTATCGCTTCGCGCGTAATTCTTCAGATCTCTAATATTTTGGGTCAACATATGAGAGAAAGAATATGATACCATTCGAAAAATCTGTAACTCATGTTCCGATATAAAACGTTGTTAAAAATCATCGTTTAAATTCCATTTTGACGCTCACGCTTTCGTCTCGATTCTTCCACATCACACTAATACACGATTCAAAGCTATCAAATTATACTCCTCGAATAAAGTGTAAATACAGGATTAAATGGTTAATATTACAATCATATATGTAAATAAATATCAGTTATAAATACTTCAATTTTCCCTGATCTGGTAGCAGTGACTTATATGCTGAATAAGTTAAGGAAAACAATTTCAATAAAATTTAGATAATTAAGTTAGACTCAAATGAATAAATTAATTAAGGAAATAGATCGTAAATCGAATAGGGCAAATTAAGGTCATAAATGCAGGGAAATAAGTGGATAGGAGGATTTGTGCTATTTGTGCATTTTATCTTCACTATCATAGTGAATCCGAAGAATAGTAAGCGATCCGCTGGCGTATCTTCACCATGGAATTTATAATGCAAATCACAATCTGATTTTTCACGTCAGCGCCTTCGCCGTGAAGGGCCCTCCAAGAACCTCCGAACCCCATCAATGAAACTTGTCTCGGCAAACACTCCGCTTAAAGTGAACATGCACTGACCTCCAGTAATTCCGGAACTCCATAAATTCGCGCATTTCCATTTCCTTCTCACGTACCCCTTGAGCAACGTCAAGGCGAAGAATCCTTCCGAATGAACCTATAAAAGTTTCTTAACATAAATTACAGTTACTACTTTTTTATTTTAGAATTCCGTTTTTGAAAGGTGTATCGATTGAGGAGTAGTATCTTGCATTGATGCATCGTTGCAGGAATTGCTACTTCTTTTGCGAGGTACAGAAATTCAACTTCAATCTGTAAGTAATTGGAGTTCTTTTACACAAGAAAAGAATAGTAATTTATGAATATTTTAAAATTAATTTTTGGAAAATGGTGGGAAGGATAAAATAGTGTATTGTTGTGTACAGCACAAGTAGATATTTTGAAAAGTTTGATATAGGAAACACACGAAACACGTAAATTCTTTAAGCAGGGAATAGCCAAAGATTGTGTAATTTTATTGGTTAGTCCTTATCTGTTAAGAAACTGAATTACGATTTAGAAAGGCATCTTCAAAATAAAAGCTAGAACTAACAGTGAATGTTAATTAACGGCGGTATTGTTTAAAAATGGACATGCAAATGAACTAATATCTTCAATCTTTTCCCTTGAAGGAGCTATCTTCGTTAGGTATCGTTCGACATAATTCGTAGCAACTTTCTCTTTCTTTATTGTTGAATAATAATGAATTTTAAATGAGCCGTTTAGAACAGTAATTTTGACATTAAGAATATTAATTCAAAATTTTTCCCCCTACACCCAATATTCCATTCCTTCTGCTCAATTATAAATTTGTCGATTATCCTCGGCTCTCAATTTTTTTCCACAAAATGGCAGTATAACTAATCCTTTATGTTGAATAATGAAGAATTATGAGTTTGTCATACATAGGATAGTGTAGGGTACCATTCCAGAAAGGAATCAGGAATCGGCGATTGCCGACAAGAACAACTTATGAACCGATGAATATATTGCAGAAGCAAATGGAAAAGTTATTTTGGCTAACAAAATTAAATTCCGTGATCCCTGCGGGAGATGAAACGTAGATTAGGAAAGGCATAAAAGCATGGTCGTTGGCGATATAAACAGAGTCCGTAGAAGTCACTTGTGACCGGCACGAGCGTGAGTCGCTTGTTGTTCGAAAGGGAGTTAAATTAGAGTTCGCCTTTGTGTGTTTTCGTTCCGCTATCTCGGTGTTCTTTCCCTTTGTTGAAATGGTTTTACGAGCTTTGGGTTTGTGTTATTCTATTATCGTTGTTTTGTCAAATTTTAGTGCCTCGGCACTAGTTTTCGCCATCGTACAGTAGTAATTTCAACATTAAGAAAATTAATTTTCTAATGCTTGAAAAATGAATAGAATGGAAATACTGGAAGTTACATCACATTACAGTACTAGGAGTACAATAGGGACATTAAGTATCATGAAATTTTTAATTAAAGGTTTCAGAAAGACATTTTGTCCATTGCAGGATTAGTATTAAATGGAAATATTCCTCTTTCTTGTAGATATAAGGAATAGGAGGAGATAAGGTATTCTTTTATTTATGATTAGGTAGAAGTAGGTGGGAAAGTAAAATACCGTGGACGATAAAGAGGGAAATGGAAATGTTAAATTTGATATGGAAGAATTGCTTAACTTTACTTCTTACAGGCATCGATAAGGTTTGGAAAATGTGTGGTAAGGTGTAAATAATTCACTTTTTATTTTCGTCTTCATATTCTTTGTCATAACATTTCTTGCAGTAGTTGTTTCATTAAAGTACTTTCATTCATTTAGCACGTTGCTTCCTTTGGATATTCGATACGTAACTAATACAATATGATAATAAAACATATGAATCTTCCCACTTTCTTTAATTTGCTTATAAAACAGTATAGCTTCTTAAGCTTTTATACCAGTATGAAATCAAGAAACTAGTAAAGATGATTTAGGGGCTAGAGAAGTCTCGTTTACAATTTTTATCGTTATTCTACGTAAAACTGCGCCTAAGTACGGCACACATGGAGGTAATTTATACACCATTCTGTCTGAATGAAGCACAAAATAAACATTTCCAGAAACAATTATGGGACAGATCGTTCCAATTATTTACATACACGATAAAATCGTGCTACTCCAGTTATAGCAGTTAATAATAATTTTAATAATAATACTTCCCGAGGAACTGCCCCTAAATTCTGAATAACTAATATGATGAATTTTTAAAATCGACGAAACAGAATGGGCATGCATATTTTAGGGAATAAGCGTTGCAGGAGAAGGCTCTAATTAATGGTTCCGTCAAGCCCGGCTCGAACATATTCATTTACAGCTGCTAAACGTATTCCCGTCACTCATATCACTTCAAATCGCACGCCTATGCGTGCGTGTTTCGCACAATGGAAGGAATTAATAATACCCACGCCGTTTCGTTGAAAATTGATGGAAGGTGGCGTCGGAGCAGGCTTTGCTTAATGCCAAACTCCGCTATGTCGAGGAGTGGAGCACATGCGCCCGAAACGATGCTGCTCGCATGCATGCAAAAGGACGCCGGGCCAAATAAATAGGATCACCGCCCTTACGGAGCACCGTGACAAATTGACAGTCGCCGATTCGCGTCGTATATATTAGGCCCACCGTCTACAATCGGAAAATACCCGTTCGTTAGCGTTCGTTATGCGTTCTACCGTGTCACGGTAAATTCACAAACTTTTATAACATACATTTATTCAAAATGTACACTCGGGACTTGATCGGGTTGGTGGTAACGATAACAATGGTTCTCGTCGGCTCTTTATGGGATTTCTGCATCCTTCGCAGAGTGCAGTGGCGACCAATTGTCTTTACAGCGATGGCCACCTGCGCATCCTGACGCTGTACCACATATAAGGGGCTCCTTGCCACTTGCGCATCCTGACTCAGTACCGCAGATGAGGACCTCCTTACATCCACGACGACATTACTATATTCCGGCGTTCTAAACACGGTATTTGTATCGAATGCACTTTCATTGAGGGAACTGAATATATAGCAACCCTTTTCTCTACTCAATGACATTTCATTGCATGAAACCACGAGTAAAAGTGGATCTGCGCTACCTTCGCCTTTGAGCAGATATAACTTTGCGAGCAAAGATCGTGGAATAACATTAGTGTGCTTTATATAAGGTGTAAAGCCGTACTCTTGCCTCCTGCGCACGAATTTTCACTTGAATATTTTTGTGGTCGAAAGCGGAAACGGGATATCGGTTAAAAGATTGGGGAAATCTTATGAATCCTGTTCCTCCTAAAAATTCATTTCTGAGCTCTAAATTGGGGAAACACAGACAACTGCAGGAACCCCATGAAATTTAATATACGATTTATGACTTCTATGCAATTTCTTTCCGACTAAGTTGTTCCATTAAACTACGATCCCGTTTGCTATTACAGTAAACACCAGATGGAATTTTACTTGTTTATATTCAGTATGTCTTTTGCGTGTTAATGGGATTGGATCCGTTGAATACTCTACCACAGAAAGTTTTTGATCAGTAGCATGTCGCTGGTACACTCTTCATTCAGTCTGAAAATACTTGGAAACGAAAAATTGTCCATTAACTTTCATGATGTAACTTCAGTGCATTTATACACCGTAATTTGAGCGTAATGTAGAAAAGACGTTTTTTATTGAATCAACCATTGTTCCAATTTTTACAAATTTTCAGCAAGAAGCTATCTCGGTGTTCTGCAGTAAATCACTCTAAATGCAGGTTCAATCCAGGGATGTGAAGGTAAGGTTCATGAAAATATGAAAACGATGTACATAGTAGAGTATGGGGATAAACGCCTACATTTTTACGACGATAACGAGTCAACATCGTCGCGAGCTCCTCATACTAAGACCCATAAATATCAATTGCACTCGCATTAGACTGAAATCGCATTGAGCATATTTCAACGCGCGCGAAATTTGGTTAAATCTTAGTAATTGACAAAACTTTATTTTGAATAAAATTAGTATGTAAGTTGCCAATAAGGTTCAATAGTACCAGTATGCTCAGTTGCTCGTACATAAATCATGGTCTGAGGGGTTAAGACAGTATTGTAATAATTCACAATAATTCCTACATTAAACCTGCAAAGTTCAAGACCAAAACCATTTCTAGACCTTTCGCTTGAAATTCCTCATTGAATCGATCATTGCTTTGGTTACATGATTGCATGATATTGCGTAGAATATACGTTAAATTAATTTTTCTATATTTCTCCAAATTGATATTTTCTTTTGCCATTCGTGGGAAAATTAACCTGTGGTAGGGTTGCCTTTAAATATCAAATGACGATGCGCGGAATATCGGAGTGGTATCCTTCCATGCGTTAATATGTACCCGATATCACGTACACCGTTTTAAGAAACTTCGTCGCATTTTCTGCGGGAAATTTTCGACTCGTTAATATTCCGCAACGATGGAACCGCCGAGCGCAAAGGGTTGACTCTGCACTCGGTCGATGAAACTCGTCCCACGGTCTAATTCTACTTCCTCCGCGACACGTTGCCAGGACAGATGAGTACTTGCGCGTAACGGAACTAAGTAACGCATGTTTCCGACTTTCCTGACGGCAATGGATTATATATTCTGCGTGATGCGGCCAGCATTCCAATATTCCCCTGGCAAACGTGCGCGTGAACGAAGAAACACGGCTTCGCGGATTTCATTCGGATTCATTTGGCTTTCCTTCGAGATGGAGAACCAAGAAATCGAACAGATACTTCGACGGGCAGGATTACGAGAACTGGGTACAAATTCGATATCGGCGAACCACCGGTATGATATTCCCTACGTTGATTCTACGATCTCTCCCTTGATATTATTGGAGGCATTCTTCATTCCCTTCCTTCCTATCCTACTGGACTACTTCATATAGGAAGGTTCGGTTATTCTTATGGCTTGGATTTAACACTGGATTCGTGGTGCTCGGTAATTATGATAGATGCGTTGTAGTGTTATGTAATTCTTCATATTAATAATGTTGGATGGTGGACTGAATTAGCTTATTAAATTGTTGTTCTAATTATATTTTCAATTAAGTATTTTAATTATTCTGTGCTTGGAATATTGGTTAACTGAATATTTTAATATGGTTTTATAGGCGGCATGAGTTATTGCTCAATATCGTATTCTTGATTAACGCCTAGTTTATGTATTTATTGCTTTATCTGTTGCCCCAGCAGAAAAATTAGAGGAAATTTATTACAGTGATGTATTAAGTTGACGGTAACAGAGAAAAATAAGGATAAAACAATTCAATAAAGATAAAGTAAAAGTATACTAATATACTAGGCGACGAGATGTGTATATGTATGAGAAAAAAGAATTTTCTGTAGAGAGGTGCCGTATCGCAGCTGTTTTATAGAGTGAAGGGATTGGCTGAATAGGTACAGGGTAGGATAAATGTTGTTAACAATTATACTAATTCTATTAATACCTGAGTGATATACAAAAGCGGTTCTATGCTTTTGTATATTAAGAAAGTAGTATCGCCTTGAGTAAGAATTTGGAACGATAATTGAAGATTTTTCCAATATATCAGAAAAATTTACAAGGCTATTGAGTACTTCATGAACAGAGAGAACATCAGTGATACCTCTCCTTCCTTCTAACGTTGTTAAATTGAGCGGCGAGTGTCTGAATCCATAGTTATGACACGAAACTATCTTGTGCTATCTAATAGCCAATGGACTAATTTGATCACTGTTGTTTTTAATTCCGCAGAAATTCTAGAATAATCAATGGACAGAGCAACTGCCGCAGGAGACAATGACACTTGTCATTAGAGTACTGACGACATCCACCAACAATACAATGTAGTCGCTGGATTAATCTATTCAGTCATGATTTAGACTCCGTAGGAATTCTAGAATGACCAATGATAGGTCATATATCGGCCGTGGTATTGCCAAATGTCAATACATTGCCGAATGCAGCCAATTTCATAATACAATCGCTATTGATATAACGTGTCGGCTGACTACTTGAGTTCTCCAGTAATTGTAAAATTCTCAATGGACAGAGCAATTGTCGCAGGAGATATTGACATATACCTATGCTCTACTGAGTATAGCCATCATCAGAGCACTGTTGACGTTGGATCAATCTGTTCAGTCATGAGCATTGACGGTAGCAAAATCTGGAATAACAAAAGGCATATTCTGTATCGCAAAAGACATTAGCAACTGACAACACAGTACTGAGTACAGGCGTTATCACCGTACATTGGCCATTGGATTAATATGTTCACTGATGATATAAGTTGCACAGTAACTCTAGCATATAGAATGTATACTGCAGTTATGGTTAGAAATACTTACAGTTGGAAGTACGGTACTTGGTACATTTACAAACAGATCATTGTAGCCATTGTATTCATCTGTTCAATGATGATGCAAACAATATGACAGCTCTAGAGCGATCAACTGAAAGATCATATAACTTTAGTGATATTTCCATATAACAATACAGCACTCAGTGTAGCCGTCTACAGAACACTATTGCCATTGTATTAAACTGTCCGCTTTTCATCTAAGTAGATCAGCAATTGTAGAACGATCAATGAATAGAGCAACTGGTGCATAGGATATTGACATATGTCAATACAGTATGGAGTACAGCCTTCATCTCGTTACTGTATCGGCTGGATTAATTTGTGCACTCATGGTGTAAATGCTACGGCAGTTCTAGAATAATCAATGTATAGATCAGTTGTGGTTAAATGCATTTACAATTGGCAGTACGGTACTTGGTACATCCACCAAAACAGCACTGCTGCCGCTGGATAAACATGCTCACTGATGATTAAGACTCTATAGCAGTTCTAGAATGACGAAAGAAAATCCCACTATAGCTCGAGAAATTAACAGTTGACGTAACAGTACTGAGTACAGCCATCATCACATTACTGCGGACGTTGTACCTATTTGTCCACTGATGACTTAAATTCCACAGCTATTCTAGAATAATCACAGTATAGGTCAGTTATGGCTAGAGATATTTACAATTGAGAGTAGAGTACTTAGTTCATTCACCAACAGAGCTCTGTTGTCGACGGATAAATATGTCCACTGGTGATCTAAAATCTATTGCAGTCCTAGAATGATCAACGGTTCGATTGTGTATTGTTAGTGATACTGAAAAATGACAGTTCCGAACTGAGTTTAGCATTCTGCAAAATACTATAACTACATCATTAACCTGTTCGCTGAAAGTATAAGCTCTATAGCAATTATAGAATAACCAACGGATAGGTCATATGTTGGTAGCGATGTTGACATATGACAAAACAGTATTGAGAGTAGCCGTCCACACAGTAGCATAGCCGTTGAAATAAAAATCTGTTCGCAGATCATCGAAGTTCCTTAGTAGCTGTAGAATGATCAATGCATAGAGCAATTGTCGATGGTGGTATTGACATATGACAATAC
Source organism: Eufriesea mexicana (assembly GCF_001483705.2). Taxonomy (NCBI): domain Eukaryota; kingdom Metazoa; phylum Arthropoda; class Insecta; order Hymenoptera; family Apidae; genus Eufriesea; species Eufriesea mexicana. The sequence goes on along the minus strand of NW_016923547.1, from coordinate 1,456 downwards.
AGTACTGTGTATAGCCACCATCAAATTTATGTAGCCGATCGAACAATCCGATCAATGAAGATTTAGATTCTATACTAATTCTAGAATGATAAAAGGCAGATCAATCATTCGTCGATATATTAACAATTGACAGCACTGTACTGAGTACAGCCATCAGCACAGTACTGTATCCGTTGGACTACTTTGTTCACTGACGTTGTAAATTCCTAAGCAAATCTGGAACAATCAATGTATAGTACCGTTATGACAAGGGATACTTACAATTGACATTGCGAGACCTAGTACATCCACCAGAAGGGCATTGCAGCCATCGGATTAATCTGTACAATGATGATATACGTTTTATAGCAATTATAGAGTGACAAACAGCAAATGCATTGCCACTTGAACTGCTGACAATTGACAACATCGTGCTGATTACAGGCTTCATCACAGTACCGTAGCCGCTGGACTGCTTTGCTCGCTGATGTGTAATTTCCGAAGCAACTCTTGAAGAATTAGTGCATAGTACCGTTATGGGAAGAGGCACTTACAAACGACATTACAGTACTAAGTAGGTCCACCAACAAGGCACTGTAACCGATGGATTAATCTCTTCAATTAACATTTATGTTCTATAGCAATTCTAGAATGGAAAAATACGGATCCATTATCTCCCCGGATATTAAAAATTGACATAGCACGACTGAGTACAGCAATCACCACAGGACTGTACCCGATGGAATAATTTGTTCACTGATGATGCAAATTCCAAAGCAGTTCAAGAATAATCAATGTTTGCATCCGTTATGGATAGAGATACATACTATCCCCAGTACAGCATTAGGAACATCCACCATTAAAGCACTGTATTCGTTGGATTAATCTGTTGAGTGAGGACGTAAATTCTATTGCAATTCTAGAATGACAAAAGACAGATCCGTTGTAGCACGAGATATTAACTGTTGTCGAAACAGTACTGGGTACAGCCGTCATCACAGTTCTTTTGCCGTTGGACTAATTTGTATTCTGATAATTTATGTTTGACAACAATACTACAATATTCCACGTATAATACTGTTATGGCTAGAGATATTTGCAATTGACAGTACGTTACTCAGTACCTCCACCAGTGGAGCACTGTAGACGTTCGATTAATACGTTCAGAGTTGATTTAAGTTTTATTGCACTTCTAGAATGACGAAGAATAGACCCATTTTTGCAAAAGACACTAGAAATTGACGGAACAGCACTGAATATCGCCATAATAACTGTACTTTTCCTGTTGGACTAATTTGTTCAGTGATGACATTAATTCCACAGTAGTTCAAGAAAGAACCATGTATACATCAATTATGGCCAGGGACATTAAAAGTTCCCAGGGCGGTAGTGAGTGCATCCACCAATAAAGCAGTGTAGCCGTTTTGTTGGTCTGTTCAGCGATGATTTATATTCCACTGTAGTTCTAGAATAATCT
>NW_016923546.1:0-2926 GCF_001483705.2 Eufriesea mexicana | reverse complement strand
TGGAAGTGTGGAGGGCAGCTATACTGGTCGCAGCACATTAGCTTGGGATCGGTTACGTTTGGTTAGGTTAGGTTTTGTTGGGTTTTGTCAGGTTAGCTTTGATATGTGTGCTCAACACGAATACCATACGGACTTCTGTGCTCTGTTGTGCCCTATCATATTCTGGTTTCCTTTGGGGAAGCCTGCAATAGTGGCCGCGGCACTTTCGTTTTGGTTACTCAACGTTTGGTTAGATTAGGTTAGGAGTGGTTAGGTCAGGTTGTCTTTGACAATTGTGCTATTCGCTACTATTCGCGGCATTCTGCGATTTACTGTGCAGTGCTATACTCTGCTAGACTCTGGGGAGACCAGTTTTTGCGGTCGTGACCCATTAGAATGAGCTAGGATACTTGACCCATTAGAATGCGCTAGGATACGTCCAGTATTCTTACAATTGGTTAGGTTGGGAAAGGGTAACTTCAATTTTTGTGCTGTACACCGCTTTTCAGAGGATTTTTGCGATCTACGTCGCTCTACTGTACGCTGCTTGACTCCGGTGGTCCAGTAATAGTGTTCTCGGCACGTATGTTTGTGTTAGGCTACATCAGGTTTGGCTACGTTATCTTAGGTTAGGCTTGGGTTGCTTGACCTTCGTGGCATAGACTGTTGTTCGCGGATTCCAGCTCCCTACTGTGTTTTAGTACACTTTGCTTGGTTCTGTTTAGGCCGGCTGCAGTGTTCTCGGCACGTTAGTTTGAGGTACATAACGCTTGGTTCTGTTACGTTAGGTAAGGTTAGGATTGGACAGCTTTGGCTTTAATGCCACGCCGCCTTTCGTTGGATTCCTGCGCTCTACTGTGTTATAGTTTACTCTGTTTGGCACTCGGGAGGCCAGCAATAGTGGCCGCTGCGCATTGGTTTGTGGTAAGTTACGTTCGGTTAGGTTAGGTTTGCTTGGGTTTGGTTAGGATATCTTTGACTTTCGTGCTATATACTGCCATTATATGGATCTCTGCACTCTGGTCACCTCTAATATGACCGGCTTGGCAGCGAGGAGGCCAGCAATAGTTGTCTCGGCACGTTTGGTTGAGATAGGATGCGTTTGGCTACGTTACGTTAGCTTTGATTAGGTTCGGATGACTTCGACTTTTCTGCTATACACTGTGATGCTATGGATATCTGCGCTCTACTCTCTTCTATTATGCTCTGCTTGGCTCTGTGGAGGCCTGCAATACTGGTCGCGGCATGTTAGGTTGAGCTAGATTCCGTTTTGCGCGGTTTGGTTACGCTGTGTTAGGTAAGGGTAGCTTTGACATATGTGCTCAACACTGATATTCTATGGACATTTGTGCTCCACTGCGCTCTATCATATTCTGCTCGCCTCTGGGAAGCCAGCAATTGTGTTCGCGGCACGTTAGATTTAGTTACTCTACGTTTGGCTAGGTTAGGTTAGGTCTGATTTGGTCTGGGTATCTTCGATTATTGTGCTTTTCAATGCTATTTGCTGGCTTTCTGCGCTCTACTGTGTTTTGATATATTCTGCTCTACTCTAGGGATGCCAGCAATAGTGTCCATGGCACGATCGGTTCTGCTAGGCTACGTTTGATAGTATTACGATTGGTCGGGTTAGGACGGAATAGCTTTGGTTGTTGTGTTGTACACCGCCGTTCGGAGGATTTTACGCTCTACATTGCTCCACTATACTCTGCTCGACCCTGGGGAGGCCAGTATTATTGGTCTCGTACGTTAGGTTGAGTTAAGCTACGTTCGGTGAGGTTATGTTAGTTAGTTTTACGTTCGGATTGTTCTGAATATCGTGGTATACACTGTTTCTCGGTGGACGTCTGCACTCTGCTGTGCTCTAGCATTTTCTGCTTGGCTCTGGGGATGCAAGAGTGTGTGGTTTCGGCCCGTCAGTGTGAGTTAAGCTACGTTCGGTAATTTTACGCTTGGTTATGTTAGGACAGTGTAACTTCGACCATTGTGCTATGTACTGCGATTCCATCGACTTCTGCGCTCCGCTCTCCTCTAACATGTACTGCTTGGCTCCAACGAGGGCAGCAATAGTGGCCTCGGCACGTTAGGAAGTGTTATGCTACGTTGGACTTCGTTACGTTTGGATACGTTAGGGTGGGTCAGATTCGACTTCTGTGCTATACTCCGCTATAAGTTGACTTTCTGCGATCTGCTGTGCTCTAGTATTTTCTGGTTGGCTCTCTGGAGGGCAGCAGTGGTGGTCGCCGCACGTTAGGTTGAGTTAGATTACGTTCAGCTAGGTTAGGTTACGCTGTGTTAGCTTCGGATTCCTTTGACAGTTTTGATACACACTGCCATTCTGTGGACTTCAGCGCTGTTCTGTGGGCCATCACACTCTGCATGCCTATGTGGACGCGAGGAAGAGTGTTCTCGTCACGTTACGTTCTGCTATGTTACGTTTGGTTAGGTTAGGTTTGGCAGGACTTGGTTAGGATTGCTTTGACTTTTCTGCTATACATTGCTACTCGGACGATTTAAACGCTCTACATTGCTCTGCTATACTCTGCTTCGCTCTCGAGATGCCAGCCATAGCGTTCGTGGAACGGCTGTATGTGTAACGTTACGCCTGCTTATGCTACGTTTTGATATGTTGGGATCGTGTAGATTTGATTTTTGCATTATACGCTGCTATTCGGTGGATTTCAACGTCGTACATTGCTCTGCTGTGATCAGCTTGCCTCTCGTGAAGCCAGCAATGGTGGTCGTGGCACCCCAGCTTGGGGTACGTTACGTTTGGATACGTTGCGTTTGGTCAGGTTTGGACTGGATAGTTATGACTTTTGTGGTATACACTGTTATTCAGTGGATTCCTGCCCCCTACTCTGCTCCACGGTAATCTGCACGGCCCTGTGGAGGTCAGCACTAGCGGTCGTGGCACGTCAGGTTGGGTTACGTTACGTCTACATACGTT
>NW_016923545.1:0-582 GCF_001483705.2 Eufriesea mexicana | reverse complement strand
AGGATGCGTTTCGTCCCGGGCCTGCTAGCGGACTCATCGGTAAGGCTTGCTTAGCAGGCCCTTACCTCAGACACTGGGGATACTATTGGAAAGACGGGAAGTTTGCTTCTTAAAATACAATAAACTTATGCTTATATTATCGGCTACGAACTAAAGACTCGCTACGGGTACGCTCCACTTTTACTTGTTAGACGCTATCTTGAAGACCGTGAAGGACTGTCCTCGCTGGCGCCCTTGCACCCTTGCACCCTTATTTAAACCGTTCATCCTCCTCATTCATACCGACTTTCTTCTCCAGTCATACTCCTTTCTCACGCAACCTCGGTGGGCCAGGCACTTCAACCACTCTGCACGCATCCTTAAACTTTTATTATTTTGGAACGGTTCGCAGGATACGGACAATTACGCGAGTGAAATGTATTTCTCTTAATTGAAGCGCCAGGCTTTCGTTATTGTTTATAACGCCGGAGACGGCTATAATAATTTCATTTGATCGTGACATCGTGATTCGGTGGGTGCAGAAAAATCAGCGTATTTCCATCGTTGGTAACGTCATCATGGCCGATGTAGTCCCTGTTGCGT
>NW_016923544.1:0-867 GCF_001483705.2 Eufriesea mexicana | reverse complement strand
CATCTATCCATACATTCATACACACATTCATACATACATCCACAAGTACATACATCGATTCATGCATCCATACGTACATCCATATATCGATACATTCATACATCCATACTCACAGCCACACACATCCCTACATACATTCCTGCATACATACATACAGACAACCATACATACATCCAGATGTACATCCATACATACATCCATACATACATCCATACATGCGTCTATACATACATCCATACGTACATCCATACATCCATTCATCCGCACATCCATATACACATACATACATACATCCATACATACATCCGCCCATACATCTATCCAACCATTCATATTCCCATCCACACATTCATCCCTCCATGCATCCATACATGCATCCATCCATACATCCATCCATGCGTACACCCAGCCATCAAAGTGTCCATCCGTCCATCCATACATCCATCCAAAAATCCATACAAACATGCATCCATAGTCTGTACATCCATCCATACGCACATCCATAGCTATAACCATACAACCATCCCTTGGTTCATCCATACATACATGAATAAATCCATCCATCCATACATACATCCATACATCCATACAACCATATATCCATATATTCATAGGTACAGGCATCCATACTGCCATACATCCATACGTCCATCCATCCATACTTCAATCCATTCATACATCCATAGATCCATACATCCGCACATCTAAAAATCCATTCATCCCTACTGCCATCCCTCCATCACTTCATCCATCCATACATGCATACACACATATATCTATCCATCCATACATCCACACATACGCCCACCCGTACATCTGTCCATCCATACAACCATCCATTAATACATCCAAAGATCCATACATCCA
>NW_016923543.1:0-254 GCF_001483705.2 Eufriesea mexicana | reverse complement strand
TTAGTCGAAAATGTCAATAAAATTGAATTTTCCTTCCAGATACTATTGAATTGCAATGGCCATGGCTGGCCAATAAAATCAATCCTCCTTATTTATGCAAGAAAGTCACCTCTGCACGATATTAGTCGAAGTTGTCAATAAAACTGAATTTTCGATGCAGATTCTATAGCATTGCAATGGCTATAGCACGCCAAGAGATATTTCCTCCTTATTTATGCACGAAAGATACCTCACCACGATATTTGCCGAAAATG
>NW_016923542.1:273-713 GCF_001483705.2 Eufriesea mexicana | reverse complement strand
GAAGGCGATTGGCGATCTATTCACCAAGCTATAACAGATTATAGACCTTGAATAGGCTTATTCTCTGGCAAGTAGATGGGTGGACTTGCCATTGGATTGAAGGCGTTAGGCGGCCCATTCACCAAGCTATAACTAATTATAGATTTTGAATAGACCTATTCTCTGGCAAGTAGATGGCTGTACTTGCCATTGGTTGAAGGCGTTAGTCGACCTATTCAGCTGGCTATAACAGATTATAGTCTTTGAGTATACCTATTCTCTGGCAAGCAGATGGCTGTACTTGCCATTGGATTGGAGGCGCTAAGCGATCTACTCACCAAGCTATAACAGGCTATAGATTTTGAATAGATCTATTCTCTGGCATGTAGATGGCTGTACTTGCCATTGGAATGAAGGCGCTAGGCGTTCTATTCACCAAGCTATAACAGATTATAGATTTT
>NW_016923542.1:0-221 GCF_001483705.2 Eufriesea mexicana | reverse complement strand
GTTAGGCGATCTATTCACCAAGCTATGACAGATTATAGATGTTGAATAGACCTATTTTCTGGCAAGTAGATGTCTGTACTTGCCATTGGTTTGAAGGCGTTAGGCGGCCTATTCACCATGCTATAACAGGTTATAGGTTTTGAGTTGACCGATTCTCTGGCATGTAGATGGGTCTACATGACATTGGGCTGAAGGAGTTAGGCCATCTGTTCACCGAGATA
>NW_016923541.1:455-1214 GCF_001483705.2 Eufriesea mexicana | reverse complement strand
CGTTGTGAGCTGATTTTGTTGCATAAATAAGGAGGAAAGGTTCTATTGGCATGCTATAGCCTTAGCAATGCTACAGAATCAGTCTGGAAAACTGAATTTTATAAACATTTTCAATATCGTCGTGAGCTATTTTTGTTGCATAAATAAGGAGGAAAGGCACTATTGGCTATTGGCATGCTATAGCCATTGCAGTGCAATAGAATCTGACTGGAAAATCCAATGTTATTGACATTTTCGACTTATATCGCGATGAGATAATTTTCTTGCATAAATAAGGTGGAAAGATTCTATTGGCAGGCTATAGCCACTGCAATGCTATAGAATCAGACTGGAAAATACAATTTTATTGACATTTTCGACTAATACCGTGATGAGATAATTTTCGTGCATAAATAATGAGGAGAGATTCTATTGGCATGCTATAGCAACTGCAATGCTCTCGAATTTGCCTGCAAAACTCAATTCTGTTGATATTTTCGACTAACATCGTTGTGAGCTGATTTTGTTGCATGTATAAGGAGGAAAGATTCTATTGGCATGCTATAGACATCATAATCCTTCAGAATCAGTCTGTAAAACTCAATTTTATAGACATTTTCAATACCGTGGTGAGCTATTTTTGTTGCATAAATAAGTTGGAAAGGCACTATTGGCATTCTATAGCCATTGCAATGCCATAAAGACTGTCTGGAAAATTCAATTTTATTTACATCTTCGACTAATATCGTGGAGAGCAAATTATGTTGCATAAATAATTAT
>NW_016923541.1:0-205 GCF_001483705.2 Eufriesea mexicana | reverse complement strand
GCATGCTATAGCCATTGCAATGCTATAGAATCTGACTGAAAAATTCAATTTTATTGACATTTTCGAATATTATCGTGGTGAGCTAGTTTTGTTGCATAAATACGGAGGAACGGTTCTATTGGCATGCTATAGCCATTGCAACGCTACAGAATCAGTGTGGAAAACACAATTTTATAGACATTTTCAATATCGTGGTGAGCTATTT
>NW_016923540.1:0-2239 GCF_001483705.2 Eufriesea mexicana | reverse complement strand
ATTCTATTGGCGTGCTATTGCCTTCGCAATGCTATAGAATCTGGCTGGAAAATTCAATTTTACTGACATTTTCGACTAATATCGTGGTGAGCTACCTTTCATGCATAAATAAGGAGGAAAGATCCTACTTGCGTGCTATAGCCGCTCAAGTGCTGTAGAATCTGGATGGAGAATTCAATTTTATTCACATCTTCCACTAATATTGTGGTTGCTGCCTTTCTTGCATAAATAAGCAGGGTAGATTCTATTAGCGTGCTCTAGAAGTTGCAATGATATAGAGTGTGGTTGGAAAATTCAATTTTATTGACATTTTCAGCTAATTTCGAAGTGAGCTAACTACCTTGCAAAGGTAAGAAGGAGAGATTCTACTGGCGTGCTATAGGCATTGCAATGCAATAGAATCTTCCTGGAAAATTCAATTTTATTGACATTTTCAGCTAATTTCGAAGTGAGCTAACTACCTTGCAAAGGTAAGAAGGAGAGATTCTACTGGCGTGCTATAGGCATTGCAATGCTATAGAATCGTCCTGGAAAATTCAATTTTATTGTCATTTTCGACTAATATCGTGGTGAGATAACTTCCATGCATAAGTATGGAGGAAAGATACTTTTGGAGTGTTATTGAGATTGCAATGTCGTAGAATCTGGCTGGAAAGTTCAATTTTATTGACATCTTTGACTAATATCGTGGAAAGATATCTTTCTTGCATAAATGAGCAGAGTAGATTCCATTGGCGTGCTGTAGACATTGCAATGATATAGAGTGCGGTTGGAAAATTCAATTTTTTTGACATTTTCGGCTAATATCGTGGTGAGATAACATTCTCGCAAATATAAGTAGGATAGATTCTATTAGCGTGCTATAGGCATTGCAATGCAATAGAATCTTCCTGGAAACTTCTATTTCATTGACATTTTCGACTAATATCGTAGTGTGCTAACTTTCTTGCATAAACAAGCAGCAAAGATTATATTGGCAAGCTATAACCATTGGATTGCTATGGAATCTGGCTGGAAGAATCACTTTTATTGACGTTTTCGAATAATATTGTGGTGCCCTACCTTTCTGGCATAAACAAGGATGAATGATTCTATTGGCTTGCTATAGCCTTCAGAATGCTATAGAATCTGGTTGGAAATTTCAATATTATTGACAGTTTCGACTAATATCGTGGTGAGCTACCTTTCCTGCATAAATAAGGAGGAAAGATTCCATTTGCGTGCTATAGCCGCTCAAGCGCTGTAGAATCTGGCTGGAGAATTCAATTTTATTGACATCTTCCACTAATATTGTCGTGAGCTGCCCTTCGTGCATAAATAAGGAGGAAAGATTCTACTGGCCTACTATAGACATTGCAATGATACAGAATGTGCTTGGCAGATTCAATTTTATTGACATTTTCGACTAATATCGACATGAGCTAGCTTTCTTGCATAAATAAGGAGGAGAGATTCTACCGTCGTGCTGTAGACATTGCAATGCTATAGGATCGTCCTGGAAAATTAAATTTTATTGTCATTTTCGACTAGTATCGTGGTGAGATACCTTCCTTGCATAAGTAACGAGGAAAGATCCTTTCGGAGTGTTATTGAGAGTGCAATGTCGTAGAAACTGGCTGGAAGATTCAAATTGACATTTTAGCTAATATCGTGGATAGCTAACTTTCTTGCATAAACAAGGTGCAAAGAATCTATTGGCGTGCTATAGCCATTGCAATGCTGCAGAATCTGGCTGGAAAATTCAATTTTATTGTCATTTTCGTCTACTAACGTGGTGGGCTACCTTTCTTGCATAAATAAGCAGGGTAGATTCTATTGGCGTGCAGTAGACATTGCAATGATATAGAGTGTGGTTGGAAAATTCAATTTTATTGGCATTTTCGGCTAATATCGTGGTGTGTTAACTTTCTCGCATAAATAAGGAGAAAAGATCCGTTCGGAGTGCTATAGCCATTGCACTGCTGCAGAATCTGGCTGGAAATTCAATTTTATTGACATTTTCGACCATTATCGGGGTGAGCTACCTTTCTTGCCTAAATGAGCATGGTAGACTCGATTGGCGTGCTTCAAACATTGCAATGCTGTAGAACCTGGCTGGAAAGTTCTATTTTATTGACATTTTCGACTAATATCGTGGTGAGCCAACTTACTTGCTTAAATAAGCAGGAAAGATTCGATTGGCGTGCTATGGGCAGTGCAATGCTATAGAATCGTCCTGGAAAATGCAATTTCATTGTCA
>NW_016923539.1:0-4102 GCF_001483705.2 Eufriesea mexicana | reverse complement strand
TGCGGCTGGAAAATACAATTTTGTTGACATTTTCGACTAATATCGCGGTGTGCTAACTTCCTTTCGTAAGTAAGGAGGAAAGAACGTATTGGCATGCTATAGCCGTCGCAATGCTATAGAATCTGGCAGGAAAGTTCAATTTTATCGACATTTTCGACTAATATCGTGGTGAGCTAACTTTCTTGCATAAATGAGGAGGAAAGATCCTATTGGCGTGCTATTACCATTGCAACGCTATAGAATATTCCTGGAAAATTCAACTTTATTGACGTTTTCGACTAATATCGTTGTGAGCTAACTTCCTTGCATATATAAGGAGGAAAGATACAATTGACTTGCTATAGCCGTCGCAATGATATAGAATGTGGTTGGAAAATTAAAATTTAATGACATTTTAGACTAATATCGTGGTGAGCTAACTTTCTTGCATAAATGAGGAGGTAAGATTCAATTCGCGTGCTATAGGCATTGCAATGCTACAGAATCTAGCTGGAAAATTCAATTTTATTGACAATTTCGACTAATATTGTGGTGAGCTACCTTTCGTGCATAAAGAAGGCGGAAACATTCTGTTGGTTGCTCTAGGCATTGCAAAGCTATAGAATCTGGAAGGAAAATTCAATTTTATTGGCATTATCGACTAATATCGTGGTGAGCTATCTTCCTTGCATAAGTAAGGAGGAAAGATCCTTTTCGAGTGCTATAGAAATTGCATTAATATAGAATGATGCTGAAAATACAATTCTGTTGACATTTTCGACTGCTATACTGGTGAGCTAAATTTCTGGCATAAATAAGGAATAAAGATTCTATTGGGGTGCCATAGCCATTCGAATGCTATAGAATCTTGCTGGAAAATTCAATTTTATTGACATTTTCCTCTAATACCGTGGTGAGCTATCTTCCTTGCATAGATAAGGAGGAAAGATACCTTTGGCGTGCTATATCCACTGCAATGCTGTAGAATTTGGCTGGAAAATTCAATTTTATTGACATTTTCGACTAATACTGTGGTGAGCCACCGTTCTTGTATAAATAAGGATGAAAGATCCTATTGGCGTGCTACAGCAGTTGGAATGCTATAGGATTTGGCTGGAAAGTCCTATTTCATTGACATTTTCGACTAATATCGTGGTGAACTAACTTCCTTCCATAAATAAGGAGAAAAGATTCTGTTGACGTGCTATAGGCATTGCAATGCTACAGAATCTAGCTGGAAAATTCGATTTTACAGACATTTTCGACTAATATCTTTGTGAGCTATCTTCGTTGCATAGGTAAAGAGGAAAGATCTTTTTGGCGTGCTATAGCCATGGCAATGCTGTAGAATCTGGCTGGCAATTTCAACTTTATTGACAATTACGACTAATATCGTAGTGAGTTAACTTTCTTGCATAAATAAGGTGGAAAGATTCTATTGGCGTGCTATATCCATTGCACTGCTGTAGAATCTGGCTGGTGAATTCATTTTATTGACATTTTCGACCAAAATCGCGGTGAGTTAACTTTCTTGCATAAATAAGGAGGAAAGATTCTATTGGCGTGCTGTAGGCATTGCAAAGCTATAGAACCTTCATGGAAAAACGAATTTTATTTACATTTTCGACTGATATCGTGGTGAGCTAACTTTATTGCGTAAAGAAGGTGGAGAGTTTCAATTGACGTGCTATACCCGTCGCAATGCTATAGAAACTGAATGGAAAGTTCAATTTTGTTGACATTTTCGACTAATATCGTGGTAAGCTATCTTTCTTGCATAAATAAGGAGGGTAGATTCAGTTGGCGTGCTCTAGGCATTGCAACGCTATGTAATCCGGGAGGAAAATTCAATTTTATTGGCATTATCGACTAATATCGTGGTGAGATATCTTCCTTGCATAAGTAAGGAGGAAAGATCCTTTTTGAGTGCTGTAGAAATTGCATTAATATAGAATGATGCTGAAAATGCAATTCTGTTGGCCTTTTTCGACTACTATACTGGTGAACTAAATTTCTGGCATAAATAAGGAAGAAAGATTCTATTGGGGTGCCACAACCATTCGAATGCTATAGAATCTTGCTGGAAAATTCAATTTTATTGACATTTTCCACTAATACCGTGGTGAGCTATCTTCCTTGCATAGATATGGAGGAAAGATACCTTTGGCGTGCTATATCCATTGCAATGCTGTAGAATTTGGCTGGAAAATTCAATTTTATTGACATTTGACATTTTCCTCTAATACCGTGGTGAGCTACCATCCTTGCATAGATAAGGAGGAAAGATACCTTTGGCGTGCTATATCCATTGCAATGCTGTAGAATTTGGCTGGAAAATTCAATTTTATTGACATTTTCGGCTAATACTGTGGTGAGCTATCTTTCTTGCATAAATAAGGAGGAAAGATTCTGTTGGCGTGCGACGGGCATTGCAACGCTATGGAATCGCGAAGGAAAATACAATTTCCTTGACATTTTCGACTGATATCGTGGTGAGCTATCTTTCTTGCATAAATAAGTAGGAGAGATGCTATTGGCGTGCTATTGCCATTGCAACGCTATAGAATCTGAATGGAAAATACAATTTTATTGACATTTTCGTCTAATATCGTGGTCAGCTAACTTTCTTGCGTAAATACGGAGAAAAGATTCTGTTGGCGTGCTATAGGCATTGCAATGCGACAGAATCGTGCTGGAAAATTCAATTTTACTGACATTTCCGACTGATATCGTGGATAGCAAACTTCGTTGCATAGGTATGGCGGAAAGATCCTTTTGGCACGCTATAGCCATTGCAATGCAGTAGAATCTGGCTGGAAAATTCAATTTTATTGTCATTTACCTCTAATATCGTGGTGAGTTAACTTTCTTTCATAAATAAGGAGGAAATATACTATTGGCGTGCTATAGGCATTGCTATGCTATACAAACTTTCTGGAAAATTTAATTTTATTGACATTTTCGACTAATATCGTGGTGAGCTAACTTTATTGCATATATAAGGAGGAAAGATACATTTGGCGTGCTATAGCCGTCGCAATGCTGTAGAATCTGGCTGGAAAGTCCTATTTTATTGACATTTTCGACTAATATCGTGGTGAACTAACTTCCTTGCTTAAATAAGGAGAAAAGATTCTGCTGGCGTGCTATAGGCATTGCAATGCTACAGAATCTAGCTGGAAAATTCAATTTTACTGACATTTTCGACCAATACCTTTGTGAGCTATCTTCCTTGCATAAAGTTGGAGGAAATATCCTATTGGCGAGATGTAGCCATTGCAATGCTATAGAATGTTGCCGAAAAGCACAATTTTATAGATATTTTCGGCTAATGCTGTGGTGAGCTATCTTTCTTGCATAAATAAGGAGGAAAGATTCTGTTGGCGTGCTCCAGGCATTGCAACGCTATGGAATCCGGAAGGAAAATTCAATTTCATTGACATTTTCGACTAATATCGTGGTGAGCTGACTTCTGTGCATAAATAAGGACGAAAGATTCTCTTGGCGTGCTATAGCCATTGCAATGCTATAGAATCTTGCCGGAAAATTCAATTTCATTGACATTTTCGACTAATATTGTGGTGAGCTATCTTTCTTGCATAGATAAGGAGAAAAGATTCTGTTGGCGTGCTGTAGGCATTGCAAGGCTGCAGAATCTTGCTGGAAAATTCAATTTTACTGACATTTTCGACTAATATCTTTGTGAGTTAACTTTCTTGCATTAATAAGGTGGAAAGATTCAATTGGTGTGCTATACCCGTCGCAATGCTATAGAAACTTAATGGAAAGTTCAGTTTTGTTGACATTTTCGACTAATATCGTGGTATATCGTGGTAAGTTATCTTTCTTGCATAAATAATGAGGAAAGGTTCAGTTGGCGTGCTCTAGGCATTGCAACGCTATGGAATCCGGTAGGAAAATACAATTTCATTGACATTTTCGACTAATACCGTGGTGAGCTAACCTTCTTGCGCAAATAAGAAGCAATGATTCTATTGGCGTGCTATTGCCATTGCAACGGTATAGAATCTGTTTGGCGAATTTAATTTTATAGACATTATCGACTAATATCGTGGTTAGCTATCTTCTTTTCATAAGTAAGGAGGAAAGATCCTTTTTGAGT
>NW_016923538.1:0-7136 GCF_001483705.2 Eufriesea mexicana | reverse complement strand
AAACTACCCAAGCATAAACCAAATAAGCATAACATGGCCAAACAGCATGACTGAGCCTAACGTGCCGAGACCGCTATTGCTGCCCTCCCCAGCGTCAAGCAGGACGTTCCAGTGCGCAGTGGAGCGCAGAAATCCACCGAACTGCAGTGTACAGCACAAAAGATGAAGCTATCCCGACCAAACTTTGCCCGACCCAACCTAACCGAAGCTAACCTGACACATCGTAACGAGCCGAGACCACTAATGTTGGCTTTGCCAGAGCAAAGCTGAAAAGATTAGGGCTCTCTAGGATGAAGAAATCCACCCAACAGCAGACCGTAGCATTAAAGTCCTAGCTATCATCTCCTAACCTAGAAAATCGTAACATACCCAAATGTATCCTACCATACAGTAACGTGCAGCGACCACCGTTGCTGGCCTCCACAGAGCCAAGCAGGACATACCAGAGCACAGTACAGCGGAAGTATCCACCGAATGTCAGTGTACAGCATAAAAGTTAAAGCTATCGTGACCAAGATTAGCCTGACGGATCCTAATCGTACGTAACCTGACTCGCCATAACGTGCCGAGACTGCCATTCCTGGCATTTCCGGACCGAAGCTGAGAACATTAGAGCACTGTAGGGCGCAGAAATCCACCTAATAGCAGACAATGGCACTAAAGTCAATGTTACCCCCTCGTAACCGAACCAAACGTATCGAAACCAAACGTATCCTAACTCAACCTAACGTGCGGCGACCACTATTGCTGGTCACAACAGAGACAAGCAGAACACATTAGTAGAGAGTACAACGCAGAAATCCTTATAATCGCAGTGCATATCAGTAAAGTCAAAGCAACCCAAACCTATCCCAAACAAACAGAACATAACCAAACATAGCATAAATCAACCTATCGTGCCGAGACAGCCAATTGTGCCATCCCCAGAGTCAAGCAGGACATACTAGAGCACAATGGAGCGCAGTAATTCACTGAATAGCACCGAACAGCACAAAGGATAAAGCTATCATTACCAAACATGGCCTAACACTACCTAGCCTCACGTAACCTGACTCAACATGACGGACCGAGACCACTATTCCTCGCATTCTCAGAGCCAAGCTGAAAATACTAAAGCACAGCAGGGAATAAGGATCAATCTAATAGCAGACTGTAGCACTAAAGTCAAAGCCATCGTCTCCTAACCTAACCAAACGTAACATAACCAAGCATTACCCGCCTGAACCTGACGTGCCGCGACCACTATTGTTGGACTCCCCAGCGTCAAGCGGAACACGCTAGTGGAGAGTAGAAATCAGAAGTATGTATATTCGCCGTGCTTATCAGAAAAGTCGAAGTAATCCAAACCTAACCCAAACCAACGGAACATTGCCACACGTAGCCTGACACAACCTGACGTGCCGAGAATGCTACTGTTCCTCTCCCCAGAGCCATGCAGGACATTCTAAACAACAGTAAGGCGCAGAACTCCACCGAATAGCAGCGTGCGGCACAAAAGTTGAAGCTATCTTTACCAAACAAAGAAAAACACAGCTTATCCGAACGTAGCCTGACTCATCATAGCTTGCCGAGACCACACATGCAGGCTTTTGCCAGAGACAGGATGAAAATATTAGAGCCCTGCAGGGCACAGAAATCAAACATAATAGCAGAATAGAACAATAAAGGCATGGTGTTATCACCTCCTATCTTAACGAATCGTAACTTAACCATACGTAACATAGCCCCAACTAACGTGCCGAAACCGCTATTATTGCTCTCCCCAAAGACAAGCTGGACATAACACAGCACAACAAATCGGAGATAGCCACCGAATATCAGTGTGCAACACACTAGTAAGAGCTATCGTGACTAAACATACAGCCCGAAACAACCTAGCCGAACGTATCCTGACTCCGCATGGCGTGCCGAGACCACTATTACTGGCATTCCCGAGGTCAAGCTGATTATGTTAAAACTCTGTAGGGGGCAGTAGTTCACCTAACAGCAGACTATAGGCCTGAAGACCTAGCGATCCTCTCCTAACCTAAATAATCGTAGCATAATCACAAGCATACTAGCTTACACCATCGTCCAGCGACCACCCTTACTGGCCTCCCCAGAGACAAGCATAACACATTAGTGTGGAGTAGGACGTAGAAGTCCATGAAATCGCAGTATACATCGGAAAAGTCAGAGTTACCCGAACATATCCCAAACGAACAGAACATAACCAACATTTCATATCTCAACCTGACGCGCAGCGACAACTATTCCTGGCCTTCCCAGAGCCAAGCTGAAAATATGAAAGCATTGTGAGGAGCAGAAGTCCACCTAATAGCTGAATACGGCACTAATGATGATGTTATCCCCTCTTATCCTAGGCCATCGTAATATAACCAAACGTAACCTTGCTCAGAATAACGTGCTGCGACCACTGTTGCTGTCCTCCAGTGAGCCAAGCAGAACGCAGTATTGGGGAGTAGGACGCAGAAATCCATAAAATAGCAGTGAATATCGGAAAAGTCAGAATTACCCGAACCTAGCCCAAACAAACAGAACATAACCAAACATAGCCTAACCCAACCTAACGTGCCGAGATTGCTATTACTGCCCTCCACAGAGCCAAGCAGGACATACAGGAGCTCAGTGGAGCGCAGATATCTACCAAATACCTGCGTACAGCGCAATAGTTAAAGCTACAAAGACCAAACGTTGCCTAACCCAACCTAACCGTACGTAACATAAATCAGCATAATGTAGCGTGACCACTGTTTCTGGCTTTCCCAGAGCTGAGTTGAAAACATTAAAGAGTTGTAGGGGGCAGAAATCCACCTCATAGCAGACTATAGCACTGAAATCAAAGCTATACCCTCATAATCTACCAAATCGTAACATAAGCGACCGTAACATAACTCAACATAACGTGCCGAGACCGCTATTGTTGCTCTACCCAAAGACAAGCTGGTCATACCAGAATACAGTAGAGCGGTGATATACACCGAATATCAGTGTACAACACAAAAGTGAAAGCCATCGCTACCAAATGTAGCCTCACCCAACCTAACCGAAGGTAGCCCGACCCATCAAAACGTGCCGAGACCACCATTGCTGGCCTTGCCAGAGACAAGCATAATATACTTGTGCACAGTAGAACCCTGTAATCCACCGCATTTCAGCGTATAGCACAAGAATGGAAGGTACCACAACCCAACCTCACATAACCTATCCCAACCGAACGTAGCCTAAAACTACATAACCTGCAGGGACTACTATTGCAGGCCTTCCCAGTGCCAAGCATATTAGAGCAATGTAGAGCGCAGTAATGGACCGTGCAACAGTGTATAGCACAAAAGTCGAAGCTACCTCCTCCTAACATAGCCAACCGTAATATAACCAAGCGCAACCAGACACAAACTTACGTGCCGCGACCATGGTCGCTGGCACCCGCAGAGCCAAGCAGAACATACTAGTTTATAGTAGAACGGAGAATTCCATAGAATCGCAGCGTATATCGAAAATGTCTAAGCAACCAAAGCCTAACCCGAGCAAACAGGACATAGCCAAACATAGCCTAACTAAACATACGTTCCGCGATCACTATTGCTGGACTCCACACCGCCAAGCAGAATATAGTAGAGAACAGTAGAGCTTAGAAGGCCACCGAGTAGCAGTGTATAGCACAAAAGAAAAGGCTATTCTATCCTAATCTATCCAAACGTAATACAATCAAACGCGGCTTAACTTAACCTAACGTGCCGCGGCCACAATTTCTGGACTGGCCAGAGCAAAGCAGAGCATATTAGGGCAAAGTTGAGCGGAGAAATCCTTCGAAAGGCAGTATGTAGCACAGGAGTTGAAGCTACCCTATCCTAACTTGACCAATCGTATCGAAACCGAACGTAGCCTATCTAAATTTAACGTGGCGAAACCGCTATTTCTGTTCTCCCCAAAGCCAAGCAAGGAATATTAGTGGACAGAAGGCCGGAGAGATCCACCGAAAGCAGTATGCGGCGCAGAAGACAAAAGTACACTATCCTAACCTAACCAATCTTAACACCAGCAAACGTAACCAAGCTGAACCTCACGTGCTGAGCCAACTATTGCCGGCGTCGCCAGAGACAAGCAGAGCACGTTAGCGCACAGTAGAGCGAACATATCCACCGAATAGCATCTTATAACACAAAAACAGAATTTATCCTCCCCTGACCTGACCAAACGTGACATAACCAGACGAAACGTAACAAAACGTGTGGTGCCAAGATCACTTTCGCTGGCCTCACGAGAGCCAAGCAGCGAACAGCAGAGCAATGTCGGACGCTGAAGTCGACAGAATAACAGCGTATAGCATAAAAGTCAAAGCCAGCCCAAACACACCTATACAAACCTAACCTATCCAACAGTTACGAAGATCAACCTAACCTGCCGAAAGCATTATTCCTGGCGTGCAGAGTGACAAGCAGTGTGTGAAAGCGAACTGAGGGAAGCAGAATCACATAAAATAGCATTGTGTAGGACAAAGGACGATGCTATCCTAACCTAATACACTCCAACCGAAACTAACCAAACATAACCTAGCCGAACCTGACGTGCAGCGACAAACATTGCTGGCCACGCGAGAGTCGAGCATAGTATGGTAGATGACAGTAGAGCGCAGAATGCCACCAGATAGGAATGTACAGCACAAAAGACAAGGATACACAGTCCTAACCTCGCCAAGCGCAGCGTAATCAAACGTAGCCTAACTCAACATAACGTGCCGGGACTACCATTGCTGGCATGCCCACAGACTTCCAGGGCATATTAGAGGAGAGTAAAGCGCAGAAGTCCATGCAGTGGCAGTGTATAAATGAAATGTCAATGATGTCCGGGCCTAACCCAAACAAACGGAACCGAACCAAACGTAACATAAATCAACTTAACGCGACGCAGCCACTATTTCTAGACACTCCAGAGCAAAGCAGAGAATACTAGTTCGCAGTAGAGCGCAGAAATCCGCCGAATAGCAGTGTGCAGGACAAAGGTTAGGGCTATCCTAGCCTAACGTATCCAATTGTAACAACCAAACGTAAATTAACACAATGTAACGTGCTGATACCACAGTTGCTGCACTCCACAGAGGCAAACAGACCATTTTAGAGCACAGTAGAGCGCAGATATCCACCGAATTGCAGTGCATAGTACAGAAGTCAAGGCTCTCCTATCCAAATATATCCCAACGTAACATCAGCGGACGTAACGTGACACAACCTTATGTGCTACGACCGCTACTGCTGGCCTCACGAAAGCTAAACAGAGTATAGCAGAGCAATGTAGAGCGCTGATATCTACCGAACAGCAACGTAAACCGCAAAAGTCAAATATATCCTAACCAAACGTAACCGGACCTAACGTAACCAAACGTAACATAACACAACCTAACATGCCGAAGGCACTCCTCCTGAGTTCCACGGAGACAAGGAGATTGTGGCAGCTCGCAGAAGAGCGCAGAGGTCCGTAGAATAGCAGTGTGTAGCACTAAAGTCTATGATATCGTAACCTAACATAAAGTAACCTAACATGACAGTGCGTAATCTAACCTAGGATAGCGGAGCAATGCAGATCGCATTTTTCGGCCTAATAGTAGTGTACAATAGAAACGTCTAAATTAAGCTAACCAAGCATAACCAAACCTAACCAAGCCGAACTTAACGTAGCTCTACCTAACTTGCCTGGAACAGATGTGCTGGCCTCGTCAGAGCCAAGCAGATAGCACTGCGGTGCAGTAGATCGCAGACATCCACCGTATAGCTGTGTATAGCACAAAAGTCAAAGCTATCGTACTGTAACCTAACCAAAGTAACGTAACCAAACCTTGCCTAACCCATCCTAACGTGCCGAGACCACCATTGCTGCCCTCCTTAGGGCAAAGCACGACATATTACAGCAGACTAGAGCGTAGAAATCAATAGAATCGCAGTGCACCGCACAATAATTGACGCTACAGTATCCTAACATAACCATGTCGACCACTATTGCTGGCCTCCCGAGAGTCAAGCAGAGTATAGTAGAGCAGTGTAGAGCTCAGGGATCGACCGAATAGCTGTGTATAGCACAAGAGTCTAATCTATCCTATGCTATCCTAGCCGAACGTGACGTAACCAAACGTAACACAACTCTTCCTAACGTGGTGATATCACAATTGCTGCCTTCCTTACGGCCAAGCAGAACATATTAGAGGAGAGTAGTGCGCAGAGGCCGATAAGATCGCAGTGCATAGCACTATAGTCGAAGCTACCCTATCTCAACGCAGCCAAACGTAACATATCCGAACGTTGCTTAGCACAACCCACCGCGCTGAGGCCACTATCGCTTGCATCCGCAAAGCCAAGCAGAATATACTAGAGCACAGTAGAGCACAGTAATCCCAGGCATTGGAAATCAAAGACACCCTAACCTAACCTATCCTAACCATACCCAGCCGAACGTAGCCTAACTTAACATAACGTGCCGAGAATACTATTCCTGTACTCCCAAGAGTCGTGCAGAGTATAGTAGAGCAATGCAGAGCGCAGGAATCAGCCGAACAGCAGGCAATAGCACAAAAGTCATCTCTGCCATATCCTCGCCATTCCAAACGTAATATATACAAACGAAACCAAACTTAACCTAACATCCCGCGACCATTGTTGCTGGCCTACCCAGAGACACCCAGAACTTTCTGGAGAACAGTAGGGCGCAGATGTTCACCGAAAAATGGTGTATACCACGAAAGTCAATGCTATCCACACCCAACCCAGACAAACGTAACTAAACCAAACGTAGCCTAATACAACATAACGTGCCCGCAGCACCATTGTTGGCCTCCACTGAGCCCAGCAGAGCATAGTAGAGTCAAGCAGGGCGCGGAAATCCACCAGATAGCAATGTATCGCACAAAAGACAAAGATATCCTAACCTAACTATACCCAACCTATTCTTACCAGAAGTAGAATAAATAAACCCAACGAGCCGAGACTACTACTTCTGGACATCCCAGAGCCAAGCAGAACATATTAGAGAACGGTAGATCGCAGAAATTCACCGAACAGCAGAGCATAGTATTAAAGTCAAAACCATCCTAACCAAACGTGACCGAACGCAACCTAACCAAACGCAATCTAAATCTACCTATCGTC
>NW_016923537.1:11722-16621 GCF_001483705.2 Eufriesea mexicana | reverse complement strand
TCCATAGAATAGCTGTGTGTAACAGGAAAGTCAAAACCATCCTAACCGAACCCAACGAAGCCTAACAGAGCCGAACGTAACCTGTCCCAGCCTAACGTCACGCGACCAATTTACTGGCCACTCAGGACCAAGCAGAACATATTACAGGAGTGTAAAGAGCAGCAATCCATAGAATCGCAGTGTATGGCAGAGAAGTCAAAGCCAGCCAAACCTAACCCAAGCTAATACAACCTAAACAAGCGAAGCCTAACTCAATGTAACGAGCCGCGACCACTATTGCTGGACGTCCCAGGGACAAGCAGAATGCAATAGATCACAGCAGAGCGCAGTAGTCCAGAGAAAAACAGTGTGTGCCACGAAAGTCTGATCTATCCTATCCTAACACAAACGAACGTAACCACGCCAAACGTAGTCTAGCACAACGTAATGTGGCGGGGCCACCATTACTGGCCACTGCAGAGTCGAGCAGAGTATGGTAGAACAATGCAGAGCTGAGAAATCCACCGAAGAGCAGTGTGCAGCACAAAAGTCGAAGGTACCCTATCCTAACCCAAACAAACCTAACACAACCGGAGGAAAACTGACTCCACATAACGCGCTGCGTCCTTAGTTTCTGGCATCACCAGAGCAAAGATGAACATGCTAGATCACAGTAGAGCTCAGAGATCCAACGTGTAGCTGCATATAGCACAAAAGTCAAAGCTGAGCTAGCCTAACCTATCCAAATATAGCATAACCAAACGTAACCTCACAGCACCTAACCGCCCTAAACCTCGGTTGGCGACCTCATCACAGCCGAGAAGAATGTGCTAGAGCACAGTAGATCACAGCAGTCCGCGGGGCTGCAGTGTAAATCACAATGGTAAGGATAACATATCCTAACCAGACCAAACCCATGTCACACAAACGTAGCCTAACTCAGCATAAGGTGCCGAGACAACTATTTCGGACTTTCCCAGTGCCAAGGTGAACATATCATATCACAGTGGAGCGCAGAAATCCACCGAATAACAGTGTATAGCGCAAATGCCGAAGCAACCCACACCTAACCTAACCGGTCGTGACAAAGCCAAACGTAACCTAACTCCACCTAACAGCCCTATACTACTACTGCTGACCTTCCCAGAGCCAAGCAGAGTATACTAGATCACAGTAGATCACAGAAATCCGCGGCGTTGCAGAACATATCACAAAAATATGGACAACCTTACCTAACATATCCTAACCTATACCATCCAAACGAAGCATAACTCAGCATAAGGTGCTGAGACCACCTTTGTAGTGTTTCCCAGATCCAAGCTGAACGTGTCAGATCACATTGGAGCGCAGGAATCCACCGAATACCAGTGTACAGCACAAAAGTCATTGCTATCCTAGCCCAACCTAGCCAAACCAACCATAACCAAACGTAACATAACCCGACCTAACGTGCCTAGACCGCAATTCCTGTCTCCCGCAGAGCCAACCAGAATATACTGAAACGCAGTAAAGGATAGAAATCTGCCGCATTGCAGTGTAAAGCGCAAGAGTCAAAGGTAACCAAATCCAACCTGATGTAATCTTGCCTAACCAAACGTAGCATAACTCGACGTGACGTGCCGACGCCACTGTTGCTGGCGCTCTCATAGACAAGCTGAACATATTACAGCAGAGTGGAGTGCACATATCAGCCGAGGAGGTGCGTATATCGCAAAAGTCGTAGCTAGCCCCTCCTAACATAACCAACCGAAATGTAACCGAACGTAACCTAACTAAGCATGACGTGACGCGACCATAATTCCGGGCGTCCACAGAGCCAAGAGGAACATATTAGAGTGGCGAGGAGAACAGAAATCCGTAGATTCGAAGTGTACAGCATAAAAGTCAAAGCTATCCAAACCTAACCCAAGCAAATGCAACCTAGCCAAACGTAGCCTAACTCAACCTAACGTGACGGGACCACTCTTATTGGCCACCGCAGAGTTGAGCAGAACATATTATAGCACAGTATCGCGCAGAATTTCACCGAATAGATGTATGCAGCAAAAAAGGCAATGGTATCCACTCCTAACCTATCCAAACGTAGCGTAAATCAAACTAACGCACCTGTACCACTATCACTGGCTTCCCTAGGGTCGATCTGAGTATAGAAGAGAAATGTAGAGCGCGGGAATCCAACGAACAGCAGTGCACAGCTCAGGAGTCAAAGCTATCCTGTCCGAAGCTCTCCAAACGTGATATAGTCAGACGCATTCTACCATAACCGAACGTGCCGAGGCCACTGTTCCTGGAACCCCAGAGCCAAGCAGAGCATACTAGGGCACAGTA
The DNA here is from genome assembly GCF_001483705.2 of Eufriesea mexicana. Classification (NCBI taxonomy): domain Eukaryota; kingdom Metazoa; phylum Arthropoda; class Insecta; order Hymenoptera; family Apidae; genus Eufriesea; species Eufriesea mexicana. The sequence goes on along the minus strand of NW_016923537.1, from coordinate 14,314 downwards.
GAGAGTGGGAATCCACCGAATAGCAGTGTATATCACAGAAGTCGCAGCAATCCTCCCATGCCGTAACCTAACCTGGACCGAACAAATGTAACCTAACTCAACCTTTCGTGCGACGACCACTATTGCTTGCCACCCCAGAGTCGGGCAATGTATTATAGAGCAATATACAGCGCAGAAAACACCCGAATAGCAGTATATGGCGCAAAAGTCTAACCTGTCCTATCTTAGCCGATTCAAACGCAGCATAACCAAACGTAATATAACTCTACTTATCGCGCCCAGTCCACTACTGCTACATCCGCAGAGCCATCCAGAATGTGCAAGAGCACAGTAGAGCCCAGAAATCTGCAGTGTTGTAGTGTAAGGACAAGGGTCGATGATACCCAAACATAACCTGACCTAACCAATCCTAACCAAAAGTAGCCTATCTCAACGTAATGTGCCGATACCAGTATTGCTGTCGTTCCCACAGCCAAGCTGAACGAATTAGAGTGCATTAGAGTGCAGCAATCCGCCGAATGGCAGTGTATAGCACAAACAGCGAAGCTATCCTCTTCTATACTAACAAATCGAAACATAACCTAGCGTAACCTAACTCAGCCTAACGTGCAGCGACCAAAATTGCTGGCAATCGCAGGGCCGAGCATAGTATAGTATAGCACTGTAGAACGCAGAAAGCCACCAAATAGCAGTGTACAAAACAAATGTCAACCATGCCCTGAAATAACCTGACCTAACATAACCTAATCAAGCGCAGAGTAACTGAACCTAACTAGCCGAGGCCACAGATGCTAACCTCTCCAGTGCAAGGCAGAACATATTAGAGCAGAGTAAAGTGCAGAAGTCGACCGAATAGCAGTGTATATCACAATAGTCAAGGCAGACCTGACGAAGCCTAACCTAACCTAACGTAACCAAACGTAATTTAACTCAAGCTAACGTGCCGAGACCACTACTGCTGGTCACCCCACGTACAAGCAGAGCATAGTAGAGTACAGTAGAGCGCAGAAATCCACCGAGCAGCAGTGTACAGCGCAAAAGTCAAAGATACCCAGACGAAACCTAACCTAACGTAAAGCGGCCCGAACTATCGTGATGCAACCACTATTGCTGGCGTCCCAAGAGACAAGCAGAATACGATAGAGCACACTAGATCGCAGAAGTACATGGCAAAGCAGTGTTGGACACAAAGGTCAAAGATATCCTTACCCGTCCAACAAAGCTTAACCTAACCAAACGTATTCCAACTAAAGCTAATGTGCCGCGAACAGTATGGCTGGCCTCCACAGAGCCAAGCAGAGCATAATAGGAGAGAACAGATCGCAGATGTGTACCGCAATGCAGTGTACAGCACTAAAGTCAAAGGTACCCCAACCTAACCCAAATAAATCTAACATAACTAAGCGTAACCCAACGCAACCTAACGTGCATAGAACACTATTACCGGCCTCCCTATTGCCAAGCAGAGTATACTAGGGCACGGTAGAGCTCAGAAACCACCAGAACTGCTGTTAACATCGCAAAGTCAACGACATTCTGCATTGATTTTTGTGATATACACAGACATCCAGAGGATTTCTGTGCTCTACGTTGCTCCTCTGTACTCTGCTCGTCTATGGGGACGCCAGTAATAGAGGTCTCGCCACGTTAGTTTCAAATAGGCTACGTTTGCTTGGGTTACGCTCGTTAGGGTTACGTTCGGATTGATTTGACTTACGTGGTGTACACTGTTTTTCGGTGGATTTCTGCGCACTACTGCGTTGTAGTATTCTCCGGATGGCTCTGCGGAGGCCAGTAATAATGGTCTCGGCACGATAGGATGAGATCGGTTACGTACGGTTGTGCTACGTTTGGTTAGCTTAGGAAGGTTAACTTTGGCCTTTGTGCTATACATAGCAATAAGGTTGATTTCTGTGCTCTGCTGTGCTCCTATACGTTCTGCTTGGCACTGGGTAGGCCAGCAATAGCGGTCGCGGCACGTTAGGTTAAGTTGCGTTTCGTTCGGATATGCTACGATTTGGTAGGTTAGGAGAGGTGATCTTCAACTTTAGTGCTATAGTCTGCTATTTGGTGGATTTATGCGACTTACAGTGCTCTTAAATGTTCAGCTTCGCTCTGGGAAGGCCAGCAATGGTGCTCTGTGCACGCCTCGTCGAGTCGCTTTACGTTCCGTTAGTTTGGGTTGCTCAAAGTTCGGTTATGATAGCTTCATCTTTTGTACTGCACACTGCTTTTCGGGGAATATGTGCGCTCTACTGTGCTATAGTGTCTCCAGCTTGGCTCTGGAGACCGCAGCAATGGTGGTCCCGGCACGTTACGCTGAGATATGTTATGTCCGGTTAGGTTGAGTTAGGCCAAGTTTGAATAGGGTAGCTTTAACTTCTGCGCTGTACAATGGTATTCGGCAGACTTCTGCGATCTACTGTGCTCTTGTATGTTGTGCTTGGCTCTGGGGATGGAAGCAATAGCGGTCTCGGCCCGTTTGGCTTATCTATGCTACGTTCGATTGTGTTCAATGGTTTAGGTTAGGTCTGGGTATCTTTGACTTTTGCGGTATGCACTGCGATACTATGGTCTTCTGCGTTCTAATCT
>NW_016923537.1:2127-9385 GCF_001483705.2 Eufriesea mexicana | reverse complement strand
TGGTCCCGGCACGTTACGCTGAGATATGTTAAGTTCGGTTAGGTTGAGTTAGGCCAAGTTTGAATAGGGTAGCTTTAACTTCTGTGCTGTACAATGGTATTCGGCAGACTTCTGCGATCTACTGTGCTCTTGTATGTTGTGCTTGGCTCTGGGGATGGAAGCAATAGCGGTCTCGGCCCGTTTGGCTTATCTATGCTACGTTCGATTGTGTTCAATGGTTTAGGTTAGGTCTGGGTATCTTTGACTTTTGTGGTATGCACTGCGATACTATGGTCTTCTGCGTTCTAATCTGCTCTAATGTGTCCTGCTTGGCTGTGGAGAGGCCAGCAATTGTGATCGCAGCACGCTGGACTGAGTTAGATTGCGTTCGGTTATGTAACGGTTGGCTAGGTTAGAAGAGGGTTGCTTTCACATTAGATATAGTCAGCTATTAGGTGAGTGCCTACGCCCTACAGTGCTCTAATGTTTTCAGATTGGGTCTGGGATGACCGGGAATGGTGGTCTCGGCACATTATGTCGAGTAAGGTTACGTTCGGTTATGTGGGGTTAGGCAAAGCTTTGCAAGGAGAGATTCACCTTTTGTGCTGCACACACCTATTCGGGGGATTTCTGCGCTCTACTGCGCTCTAGTATGTTCTGCTTGATTTTGCGGAGGGCAGCAATAGATGTCTTGGCATGTTTCGTCGAGCAAGGCTGCGTTTGGCAATGTTATGTTGGTTTCGGTTAGGTTTGGGTAGCATTGAGATTTCCAATATACGCTGCCATTCTACGGATTTCTTCGTTCTACTCTCCACTAATGTATTCTGCTTGGCTCTGGGGAGGCAAGTAATAGTGGTCGCGGTAAGTTGGGTTGAGATATGTTTCGTTTGGATATGTTACGGTTGGTTAGGTTAGGAGAGGAAGGCTTTGGCATTAGTGACCTGGTCTGATATTAGGTGGATTTCTGCGACCTGCAGTGCTTTAATATTTCCAGGTTGGCTCTGCGAAGGCCAGCAATAGTGGTCTAGGCAAGTTATGTTGTGTCGCGTTACGTTCGGTAAGGTCGAGTCAGGCCAAGTTTGCGCTGGATAGCTTTACCTTTCGTGCTGAACACGGCTGTTCGGTGGATTTCTGCGCTCTTCTGTAATCTCATATGTTGAGCCTGTCCATGGGAAAGACATCAATAGTGTTCTCGGCACGCTGCGTGGGGTTAGGGTACGTTTAGTTGGGTTAGGTCAGGTCAGTTTGGGTTAGGATGCCTTTGACTGTCGTGCTTTACACTGCAGCGCCGCGGATTTCCGTGCTCTAATGTGATCTAGTCTATTCTGCTCGGCTTTGGGGGAGTCAGCAGTAGTGTTGTAGGGCGTTCTGGTGGATTTAGGTTAGGCTCGGTCATGTCACGTTTGGCTAGGTTAGGATATGGCAGCTTTGATTCTTGGGATATACACGGCTATTCGGCGGATTTCTGCGCTCCACTGTGCTGTAGTATGCTCTGCATGGCTCTGGGGGCCTGCAGCGGTGGTCGCGTCACGTTAGTTTGTGTTATGTTACATTTGGTTTAGTTACGTTTGCTTGGGTTATGTATGTATAGCTCTGACTTTCTTGACGTAGACTGTTTTTCGGTGGAATTCGGCGCTCTACTCTACTCTACTACAATCTGCTGAAATCTGTGTTGGCCAGGAATGGTAGTCGATGCTCGTAAGGCTGTGATAGTCTACGTTTGGGTATGTAACGATTGGTTAGGTTAGAAAAGCGTAGCTTCGTCTCTTTGCTATGAACCGCCATTTGACAGAGCTCTGCAATCCACGGAGCCTTAATGCGGTCAGCGTGGCTCTGGGAAAGACAGCACTGGTGATGTCGACACATTATGTTGGGTCAGGCTACGTCTGGTTAGGTTATGTTTGTTTGGCTTAGGTTTGGGTTGCCCCGACGTTTTTGCTATACCCTGCTGTTCTCTGGATTTCTGCGCACTACTGTGTCCTGCTCGACAGTGGGAAGGCCAGAAATTGCAGTCGCGGCTCTTTAGATCGTGATAGGTTACGTTTGGGTGTGTTACGATTTGTTAGATTTGCAGAGTGTAGCTTTGACTTCTGTGCTAAGACACCGCTATCCGGCGCACTTCTGCGCTCCAATCTGCTCTAGTATGATCAGCTTGGCTCCAGGAATACCAGCAATAGTGGTCTCGGAAAGTAACTCTGGGTTATGCTACGTTTAGTTGTGTTAGCTTGGGTCAGGTTAGGTTAGGATATTTTCGGGTTTTGTACATCACACTGCAATGCGGCCGATTTCTGCGCTCTACTGTGCTCTAATAATCTATGATCGACCATGGGGAGGCCAGCGGTAGTGGTCGCAGCACGGTAGGTTGAGTTAGGTTACGTTTGGGTATGTTAGGATTCGTTATGTTAGGAGAGTGTAGCTTTGACTTTTGTGCTATACACTGCCATTCGGCGGATTCCTTCACTCTGCTGTGCCCTAATATGTTCAGCTTGGCTGTAGCAAGGACAGCAGTAGTGGTATCGGCACGTTACATTGAGACAGGCTACGTTTGGTTCGGTTGGGTTGGGACAGGTTTGGTTTGTATATCTTTGACTTTTGTGCTTTGCATTTTAATGCGGCACATTTCTGCATTCTACGGAGCTCTGGTATATTCCGATTGGTTCTGTGGATATCTGCAATAGCGAACTAGGCACTATAGATTGGGTAAAGTTACGTTTTGTTATGTTATGTTAGGTTAGGTTTGGATTAGGGTAGCTATGCCTTTTGTCCTGTACGCTGCTATTCTCTCGATTCTAGCGTTCCACATTGCTCTGCTATACTCTGCTTGCCTCCGTGAGGCAGGTAACTGTCGCCGTGTCACGTGAGGTTGTGTCAGGTTGCGTGTGGTTAGGTAAGGTTAGGATAAGGTCGGTTAGATTTGCTGCAATTTTACTGCTATACACTGAGATCCTATGGATTTCTACACTCTACTCTCCTGTAATATGCCCTGATTGACTCTGTGGAGGCCAGCAATACTGGTCGCGGTACGTTAGGTTTAGACAGATCTCGCATGGTTATGTTAGGTTACGTTAGGTTTGGACAGGATACCCGTGCCTGTTGTGCTCTGCACTGCAATGCGTTCGACTTCTGCGCTCTACAGTGCTCTAGCGTATTCTGCTTGGCTCTGCGTAGGTCAGCAATTGTGGCCCCGGCACGTCAGGTTGAGTTACGTTACCTTTGGTTAGGTTTGAAGGGATAGACCTGACTGTTGTGCTATACACCGCTATTCGGTAGATTTATGCTTTCCACTGTGTTCTGATATTTTCAGCTTGGCTCCGGGAATGGCAGGAACAGTGGTCTTGGCACGCTATGCAGAGCTAAGATACGTTCGCTTGGGTTAGGTGAGGTCAGGTTAGGTTAGAATATCTTCGACCCTTGTGCTATACGCTGCAACGCCGCGCGTTTCTGCGATGTACTGTGCTGTTATATGCTCTACTAGGCTGTGGGGATGTCAGCAATAGTGGATTAGGGCAGTTAGGTGTAGACAGGTTTCGTTTCATTATGCTGTGTTTGGTTATGTTAGGCCAGGACAGCTTTCTCTTTTGTGGTATACACTACTATTTGGCGAATTCCTGCGCTCTACTGTGATCTACTATGCTCTGCATTGCTCTGTGGATGCCAGAAACAGTGGCTTCGGCGCGCTATGTTGAGTAATGTTACGTTCACTTATGTTAGGTTTGTTTGGCTTGGGATAGGTTTTCGCTGACTTCTGTGCTGTACACAGATATGCGGTGTATTTCTGCGCTCTACATTACTCTACCATAGCCTGCTCGACTCCTGAGTGGCCAATGATAGTGGCCTCGGCACGTTAGTTTGAGTTAAGCTACGTTCGGTCTTGTTATGTGTGGCCATGTTGGGATAGGGCAGCTTCGACTATTGTGATATGCACTGCTATTCTAAGAATTTCTGCGCTCTACTCTCCTCCGATATGTTCTGCTTCACACTGGGGGTGCGGCAGTAGCGATCTCGTTACTTTAGGATCGGTGATGTTGCGTTTTGTTAGGTCAGGCTAGGACAGGTTTGGTCAGCATGGCTTTGAATTTTGTGATATTCACGGCTATTCGGTGAATCTCTGCGGTTTACACTGCTCTAATACGTTATGCTTGTCTCTGGGGAGGCCAGCAATAATGTCCTCCGCGCGTTAGGTTAGCACACAACAGTTGGTTATGCTACGCTTGGTTAGGTTAGGAGAGGATAGCTTCGACTTTTGTGCCATACACCGCTGCTCGGTGGACTTCTGCGGTCTACATTGCTCTAATATGTTATGCTTGTCTCCGGGGAGGACAGCAATAGTTGTCTCGGCTCGTCAGGATGAGATAGACCACGTAAGATTATGTTACGTTTGGTTAGGTTAGGATTGGATGTCTTCGACTTTTGTCCTATGCTCTGTAATGCGGTGTATTACAGGTCGCTACTGTGCTCTAGTATTTTCTGCTTGGCAATGGGAGGCAGGCAACAGTGTCTTCGGCACGTTAGGATGAGTTAGACTACTTTCGGTTATGTTACGGTTGGTTATGTTAGGATAGAGTAGCTCCGACTATTGTGCTATGCACTGCTATTTTATGCATTTTTGCTCTCAACTCTCCTCTAATATGTTCTACATGTCTCTGGAGGGGGCAGCAATAGTGGTCTCGGCACGTCAGGATGAGTTATGCTACGTTTGTTTGCGTTACGTTTGTTCAGATTAGGATAGGATATCTTTGACTTTTGTGCTATACATGGCTATCTGGTGGCTTCCTGCTCTCTACTGTGCTCTAGTACATTCTGCTTGTCCCTGGGTAGGCTAGGAATGGTGGCGCCGGCATGTTATGCTGAGTTAGGTTACGTTCGATTATATTACGTTTGCTTAGGTTACGACAGGATAAAGTTGACTTTTGTGCTGTACACACATATTTGGAGGATTTCTACGCTTTACACTTCTATGATATACTCAGCTCGGCTCTCGGGAGGGCAGTAATGGTGGTCTCGGCCGGTTAGTTTGGGTTAGGAAACGTTTGGCTTCGTTACGTTTGTTCGGGGTAAGTTTGAATAAATATGACTTTCGTGGTATACACACTTATGTGGCAGATTTCTGCGCTCTATTCCCTCTAATATGTTCTGCTTGGTCCTGTGGAGGCCACGAATGCTTGTCGCGGCATGTTAGGTTGCGTATGTTACGTTTGATTATATTAGGTTAGGTGAAGTCTGTTTGGGATTGCTTTGACTTTTGCGATATACACTGCTATTCCGTCGATATCTGCGCCCTGCGATTCTCTACTAGCTTCCGCTTGTCTCTGGGGAGGTCAGCAACAGTGCTGTAGGCATGTTACATTAAGTCATGTCACGTTCGGTTGGGTTATGTTTGGTTAGGTTTGCTCTGGGTATTTTTGACTTTTCTGATATAAACAGCAATGCCGTGTGCTTCTGCGCTCTACTGTGTTCTAGTATATTCCGCTTCGCTCCTCGGAGGACAGAAATAACGGTCTCGGCACGTTATGCTGTGTTATGCTACGCATAGCTATGTAAGGTTAGGCATCGTTAGGTTAATGTATCTTCGGCCTTTGTGCTATACACAGGTATTCGGTAGATATCTGCCATCTACATTTCTCAACCAGCATCTGCTTGTCTCCGCGGAGGAATGCAATAGCGGTCGTGGCGCGTTTGGCTGGGTTAGGTTACGCTTGGTTGGGTTACGATAGGTCAGGTTTGGTTAAAATTGCTTTGTCTTTTGCGCTATACACAGCTATTCGGTGCTTTTCTGCGCTCTACCCTGCTCTAGTATATTCTGCGAGGCTACGTGGGGGCCAGAGGTACTGGTCCCGGCACGTTAGTCTGAGCTGTATTGCGTTCGTTTAGGTGAAGTTTGGTTAGGTTATGACGTGGTAGCTCGGACATCTGTGCTATACGCGGCTGCTCGGTGGATTTCTGCGCTCAACAGTGCTCTAATATGCTCTACTTGGGGCTGGAGGCCAGGCAGTAGTGGTGGCGGCACGTTAGATTGAGTTTGGTTATTTTTGGTATTGCTACTGTTGGCTAAGTTAAGATAGGATAGCAATGACTATTGTGCCATACAGCGATATTCGGTGGATTTCTCGGCTCGACTGTGCTCCAGTAGTAGCTGCCTCGCTCTGTGGATGCCAGTAATAGCGGTCTCGGTTCATTAGGTTACGTTAGCTTTGGCTGGGTTTGGGCAGCTTCGACTTTTGTGCTATTAACTGCGATTGTATGTATTTCCATAGCGAACTCTCCTCTATTATGTTTTGCATTGCTCCGTGGGGGGCAGCAGTAGTGGTCAAGGCACATTGGTTTGAGTGAGGGTACGCTTGGATCTGCTATGTTAGCTTAGATTTGCTTAGGATAGCTTCGACTTCTCTGCTATACACTGCGATGATGTGCATTTCTGCTCCCTACTCTCCTCTAATACGCTCTGCTTGACCATGTGGTGGCCAGCAGTACTGGTCGCGGCGCGTTAGGTTTAGTCAGTTTTCGTGCGGTTACGTTGGTTTGAGCTGGGTTAGGTTAGGATAGATTTGACTTTTGAGCTCAACACAGATATTCTGCGGACTCCTGTACTCTACTGTGCTCTAGCATATTCCGCTTGTCTATGGGGACGCCGGCAGCAGTGTTCGCGGCATGTTACGTTTAAATATGTTACGTTTGGTTACGTTAGGTTAAGCCAGGTTTGGCCATTATATCTACGACTTTTGTGTTGTTGACTGATGTGCGGTCGATTTATACTCTCCACTGTTCTCTAGTATATTCAGCTTGGCTCTGCGGAGGCCATCAATAGTGGGCTCGGCACGTCAGCTTCAGTTAAGTTACGTTCAGTTAGGTTCGGTTAGGCAGGGCATGTATAGGACTGCTGTGACTTTGTGCTTTACACTGCTATTCGGCGGATTTCTGCGCTCTACATTGCTCTACTATGCTCTGCTCGTCTTCGGGGAGGCCAGCAATAGTGGTCGTGGCACGAAAGGTTTAGTTTGGTTACGTTTGGTCAGGTTAATTTAGGTCAGGATGGGTTAGTATATATTTGACTTTTGTGCTTTACGCTGAAATGCGGCGGATTTCGGCGCTCCACAGTGCTCTAGTAGATTCAGAATGGCTCTGTGAGGGTCAGCATTAATTGTCTCCGCACATTAGGTTTTGATAGGATGAGTTTGGCTGTGTTACATTATCTTCGCTTAGGTTTGTATTGTTTCGTCTTTTCTGCTATCCACTGCGATTTTTTGGATTTCTGCGCTCTGCTCTTCACTAATATGCTGTC
>NW_016923537.1:0-952 GCF_001483705.2 Eufriesea mexicana | reverse complement strand
TAAGAGGAGGGTAGCTTTGTGCTTTGTGCTGTGCACAGCAATGCTGCGTATTTCTGTGATCTACTGTATTCTAGTTATTTCTGCTTTGCTCCAGGGAGGCGAACAATAGTGTCCTCGGCACGTTAGGCTTAGCTAGGCTGCTTCCGGTTATGTCACATTTGGCTAATTTAGGATAGGGTAGCTTTGACCTTTGTGCTATACACTGTTATTCGGTGGATTTCTGCGCTCTACTGCTTTCTACTATTTCTGCTTGGCCATGGGGAGGCCAGCGACAGTGGTCTCGGCACGTCGGGTTTGGTCATGTTACGTTCAGTTATATGGCGATTGGTTACGTTAGGATAGGGTAGCTTTGACTTCTGTGCTGTAAACTGCTGTTCGGTGCATTTCTGCGCTCTACTGCGCTCTAGCATCTTCTGCTTGGACCTGGGAACACCAGCAATGGTGATCGTGGCACGTTAAGTCGAGTTAGTCTACGCTTTGTTAGGTAACGTAAGTATGGGTTAGGCTCGAATAGCTTGGACTCTTGTGCCATACACTGCGATTCTGTGCATTTCTGCTCCCATCTCTCCTCTATGTTCTGCTCGGCACCGCGGAAGCAAGCAATAGTGGTCGCGTCACTTTAGGTTCAGTTAGGTTACGTTTGGGTATGTTACGATCGGTTAAGTTAGGAGAGGTCGGCTTTGACTTTTTCGCGACACACTGCTATTCGGTGCATTTCTGCGCTCCACTGTGCTCTAACATCTTCTGCTTGGATCTGGGGAGGCCAGCAATAGTGGTCGTTGTACGTTATGTCGAGTTATTCTACGTTTCGTTAGGTTACGTTAGCTTGGGTTAGGTTTGGATACCTTGGACTCTTGTGCCATACACTATGATTCTGTGGATTTCTGCCCTCTACTCTCCTCTAACATGCTCTGCTCGGCTCCGCTGAAGCCAGCAGTTGTGGTCGCGTCAC
>NW_016923536.1:0-1029 GCF_001483705.2 Eufriesea mexicana | reverse complement strand
TTCGGCGCTATTATGAGCTACAATACGATCTGTTTCGACCTCGGGTGGACAGTAATAGCGGTATCGGCATGTTAGGTTGAGTCGCGTTACGTTCCGCTAGAATAGGTATGGAAGGCATGGTTAGGTTTTCTTCGACTTCTGTGCAATTCACTGCTATTCGATGGACTTCTGCGCAATACATTGCTCTACTTTACTCTGCCCGACTATGGGGAGGCGAGGAATAGTGTGATGTTATAATTGGTTATGATAGGCTGGGCGAAGGTTGGTTATGATAGATCTGACCTTCGTGCTATACACTGTTTTTCGATGGGTTACTGTGATCAACTGTGCTCTACTGTATTCTGCTTGGCTCTGGGGATGCCAGCAGCAGTGGCCTCGGCACGTTACGCTGAGTTAGGTTACGTTTGGTTCTCTTAGGTTGGGGTAACTTCGGTAAGGGTAGCTTTGACTTTCGTGTTATACAATGTTCCTCGGTGGGCGCCTGCGCTCGACTGCGTTCTACCACATTCTGCTTAGCCCTGGGGAGGCCAGTAATAGTGAGCGCGGCACGTTATGTCGACTTAGGCTACGTTTGGTTAGCTTACGTTAGATTGGGTTTGGTCTGGATATATGTGACTTTTGTGCTATACACTGCGTTTCTATGGACATCCGTGCATTGCTGCCCTCTAGTATGCTCTGCCCGACTCTGGGGAGGCGAGCAATAGTGGCCGCGGCACGTTGCTTTGTATTAGACAATGTTTGGTTATGTTAGGTTGGGATAAGTTTGGTATGGGTACCTTTGACTTTCGAGGCATACACCTTCTCAGGTGGATTTCTGTGATCCACTCTCCTCTACTACATTATGCTTGTGTCTGGGGAGGCCTGGAGCAGTGGTCGCGACACGTTACGTTCAGCTATGCTACGCACAGTTAGGTGAGGTTGGGTCAGGTTGGGATTGGGTATCTTCAACTTTTGCGCTGTACAATTCTATTCGGTGGATTTCTGCGCTCTAATTGCTCTATTACACTCTGCTCGTCTCTGGAGAATCGA
>NW_016923535.1:764-1537 GCF_001483705.2 Eufriesea mexicana | reverse complement strand
ATAGAATTGCAATGGCTATGGCACGCCAATAGTATCTTTCGTCCATATTCATCCAAGAAAGTTTGCTCAGCACGATATTAGTCGAAAATGTCAATGAAATTGAATTTTCGAGGAAGCTCCTATAGCATTGCAATGGCTATGGCACGCCAATAGTATCTTTCCTAATTATTTATACAAGAAAGCTAGCTCACCACGATATCAGCCGAAAATGTCAATAACATTGTATATTCCAGGCAGAGTCTATAGCACTGGAATGGCTATAGCACGAAAATAGAATTGTTCCACCTTATTTATGCAAGAAAGTTAGCTCGCCACGATATTAGTCGAAAATGTGAATAAAATTGAATTTGCCATCCAGATACTATAGAATTACAATGGCTGTAGCTGGCCAATAGGATCTTTCCTCCTTATTATGCAAGGACGTCAGCTCACGACGATATTAGTCGAAAATGTCAATGAAATTACATTTTATAGCCAGATTCTGTAGCATTTCAATGTCTATAGCTCGCGAGTAGAATCTTTCCTCCTTATTTATGCAAGGATGTCAGCTCACCACGATATTAGTCGGAAATGTAAATAAAATTGAATTTTCCATCCAGATACTATAGAATTGCAATGGCTATATCTGGCCAATAGAACCTTTGCCTCTTATTTATGCCAGAAAGTCACCTCACCACGATATTAGTCGAAAATGTCAATAAAATTGAATTTTCCAGGCAGATTCTATAGCATTGTAATTGGTATAGCGTGCCAATAGAATCTTTCCTCCTTAT
>NW_016923535.1:0-722 GCF_001483705.2 Eufriesea mexicana | reverse complement strand
GTCGAAAATGTCAATAAAACGGAATTTTCCATCCAGATACTATAGAATTGCTATGGCCATAGCTGGCCTATAGAACCTTTGCCTCTTATTTATGCCAGAGAGTCACCTCACCACGATATTAGTCGAAAATGTCAACAAAATTGAGTTTTCCAGGCAGATTCTATAGCATTGTAATTGGTATAGCGTGCCAATAGAATCTTTCCTCATTTATGCAAGGATGTGAGCTCACAACGATATTGGTCGAAAGTGTCAATAAAACGGAATTTTCCATGCAGATACTATAGAATTGCAATGTCCATAGCTGGCCAAAAGTATCTTTCCTCCGTATTTATGCAAGAAAGTTACCTATCCTCGATATGAGACGAAAATTTCAATAAAGTTGAATTTTCGAGGCTGATTCTATAGCATTGTAATGGCCATTGCACGGCAATGGTATCTTTCCTTCTTATTTATAAAAGAAAGTTAGCTCACGACGATATTAGTCGAAAATGTTAATAAAATTGCATTTTCGAGACAGATTCTATAGTATTGCAACGGCCATAGCTGGCCAATAGAATCTTTCCTCCGTATTGATGCAAGAAAGTTCCATCACGACGGTATTATTCGAAAATGTCAATAAAGTTGAATTTTCGAGGCAGATACCTTAGCATTGTATTGGCTATAGCACGCCAATAGAATCGTTCCTCCTTATTTATGCAAGAAAGTTAGCTCGCCACGATATT
>NW_016923534.1:0-460 GCF_001483705.2 Eufriesea mexicana | reverse complement strand
TATCGTGGTGTGTTAATTTTGCTGCTGAAATAAGGAGGAAAGATTCTATTGGCATGCTATAGCGACTGCAATGTAATAGAATCTGACTGGAAAATCCAAGTTTATTGACATTTTCGACTGATAACGTGGTGAGATAATTTTGTTGCATAAATAAGGAGGAAAGGTTCTATTGGCATGATATAGCCATTGCAATGCTATAGAATCTGACTGGAAAATTCAAGTTTATTGACATTTTAGACTAATATCGTGGTGAGCTAATTTCGTTGCATAAATAAGGAGGGAGGATTCCATTGGCATGCTATAGCCATTGCAGTGCAATAGAATCTGACTGGAAAATCCAATGTTATTGACATTTTCGACTTATATCGTGATGAGATATTTTTGTTGCATAAATAATGGGGAAAGATACCATTGGCAAGCTATAGCCATTGCACTGCTACAGAATCTGTCTGGAAAATAC
>NW_016923533.1:4831-5683 GCF_001483705.2 Eufriesea mexicana | reverse complement strand
CATACTAACCAAACTTAACCTAACCTAACCCAACCAAACGTAACCTAACTCAACCCAACTTGCCGCGACCGCCATTGCTGGCCACACCAGAGTAGAGTAAATTAGACCAACGAACTGCGCAGAATTCCACGGAAAATCAGTGTATAGCACAAAACTCAAAGGTGGCCTATCCTAACTTATCCAAACGTAATATAACCAAACGTGACCCAACTCTACATAACCAGCCCCGGCCACTGTTTCTGGAATCCGCAGGGCAAAGCAGAGCAAACTTGATCACAGTAGAGCGCAGAAATCCACCGAATATCTGTGCATGGCACAAAAGTCAATGGCATCCTAACCTAACGTAGCCAAACGAAACCTAACTCTACCTAACGTGCCGACACCACAATTTCTGGCCTTGCCAGAGACGAGCAGAACTCTGTAGAGCACAGCGGGGCGCGAAGTCCGAGAGAACGACACATTGTTCCACGAGAGTCTGAGCTACCCTAACCTGGCACAAACATACATAACCTAGCCAAACGTAGCCTAACTCAGCCGAACGTGACGAGGCAACTATTGCTGGCCACCACAGAGTCGAGCCGAGTATGGTACAGCAATGTTGAGCGTAGATATCCACCGAAGATCAGTGTGCAGCACAAAGTCAAGGATAACCTGACCATACCTAACCGAACCTTACCTCACCAGACGAATCATAACACAATATAACGTGCCGCGACCACTACTTCTGACCCGCCTGAGCGAAGCAGATTATAATAGAGCACAGTGGTCTACAGATATCACCGGCGTCTCAGTGCAGAGCACAACGTCAAAGATACTGTATCCAAACCTGAACCAGCCTAACCAAACCATAGG
>NW_016923533.1:0-1600 GCF_001483705.2 Eufriesea mexicana | reverse complement strand
CAGATATGCATCTAACAACCGACTATAGCACTAAAGTCAAAACCATCCTCTCCTAACATAGCAAATCGTAAGAGGACGTAACGTTACCTATCTAAACCTAACGCGCCGCGACCTCTGTTCCTGGCAATCACAGAGTCAAGTGGCGCACCCTTGTTGTGAGTAGGACGCAGAAATCCATATAATCGTAGAGTATATCGGAAAGGTCAATGCTACCCGAGCCTAACCCAAACAAACAGAACATAACCAAACATTGCCTGACACAACCTAATCTGCAGAGACCGCTATTGTGGCCCTTCACAGAGCCAAACAGAACACGCCAGAGCACAGTGGAGCGCAGAAATCGACCGATCGACAATTTATACCACGAAAGGCTAAGCTATCCCAACCAAGCCCAAGCTAACATAACCTAACCAAACATAGCCTAACTCAACCTATCACGCCGAGACCACTATTACAGGCCTGCCCAGGATCGGACAGAGTATAGGACAGCATTGTATAGCGTAGGAACCCTCCGAACAGCATTGTATAGCACAAAAGTCGAATCTATCCAGTCCTAACCTAACCAAACGTAACATAAGCGAACGGAGCCTAACCCTTCCTAACGTCCCGAGATATCAATTGCGGCCTCCCCCCCCCGCGCACGGGTCCATACAGGGCATATTACAGGAAAGTGGAGCTCAGAAATCCACAGAATCGCAGTGTATAGCAGAAAAGCCATAGCCAGCCTAACGCAACCCACACAAATGTAAACGGACCAAACGAAGCATAACTTGACGTAGCGAGCCGCGGCCACTATTGCTGGATACCCCAGGGCCAAGCAAAATATAGTAGAGCACAGTGGAGCGCAGAAATGCAGCGAATAACAGTGTATGCCACGAGAAACGACGCTATCCGCAAATAAAGCAAGCGAACGCAGTCTCACCAAGCGTAGCCTAACTCAACCTATCGTGTCGAGACCACTATTGCTGGCCTCCCCAGATTCGAGCAGAGTACAGTCGAGATATGTAGAGCTTAGAAATCCACCGAAAAGCAGTCAATAGCACAAATGTCAATTCCGTCCTATAAGCACATTTCCAAACTTAATATGAACAAACGCAATCTAACTTGAAATTACGTGCCGAGACCACAGTTTCTGGCCTCCCCTGCGAAAAGCGGAGTATACTGGAATACAGCTGAGCGCAGGAAGATACCAAAAACAGTGTGTAGCACAGACGTGAAGGAAGTCCTGACCAATCCAGGCTCAACCTTTCCAAACCGAGCATAAGCTATATAAACGTAACCAGCCGAGCCCACTATTGCTAGACTCTCCACAGCCAAGCAGAACATATTAGAGGACTGTAGAGGGCAGAAGTCCATGGAATGGCAATGAAAAGCAGAAAAGTCAAAGATATGCTAACCTAACTCGCACCATCTTAACCTAGCCAAACGTAATCTATCTCGACCTAACGCGCCGAGACCATTGTTGCTGTCCTCCGCGGAGCCAAGCGAAATATGCTAGAGCACAGTAGACCGCAGATATCCACCGGATTGCTATTCATATCACAAAAGTAAGAGAATTCCTGACCACACCTAACCACACCTAACATAACCGAACGTACCG
>NW_016923532.1:0-2222 GCF_001483705.2 Eufriesea mexicana | reverse complement strand
GCCGAGACCAATACTGACCTCCTCCGAAAAGCCAAACAGAATAGGCTAGAGTACAGTAGAGAGCAGGAATCCACCGAATAGCAGTGTATACCACAAATGTCAGAGCCATCCTAACCAAACTGTTCCCAAACAATCCATACCGAACGTGACATATCTCAACCAAACGTGCCACGAACATTATAGCTGGCTTCCACAATGACAAGCTGAACATATTAGGGCACAGTAGTGTGCAGAAATCCAACGAATAGCAGTGCATTGCACAAGAGTTGAAGCTACCATATCCTAACTTAACCAAACGTAACATAGTCGAACGTATTCTATCTAAACCTAACGTAACGAGACCACGATTTCTGGAAGCTCTAGAGCTAAGTATAATACGCTAGAGCACAGTAGGGCCCACAGAGCCACCAAATAGCAGGGTAAAGCAGGAAGGACAAATATATACCAACCTAACCTGACCGGACGTAACCTAACCAAACGTGCTATAATAAACCTAACGAGCCGAGACCACTATTTTCGGCTTCCCCAGTGCCAAGGAGAGCATACTAGAGCGCAGTAGAGCGCAGAAATTCACCGAATAGCAGTGTATGGCACAAAAGTCAAAGTTATCCCCCCCTAACTTAACCAAACGTAGCCTAACTCAATATAATGTGACGAGACTACTATCGTTGGCTACCTCAGAGCGAAGCAGAGCACATTAGAGCAATGTGCAGCGCAGAAATCCACCGAATAGCAGTGCACAGCACAAAAGTAGAAGATTTTCTAACCAAGCAGCCTATAATGTCCTAAGCGAACGCCAGACAACTAAATGTATCGTGACGAGACCACTATTGCTGGGATTCCCAGCGCAAAGGTGAACACTCTAGAGCACTCCAGATCGCTGAAATCCGCCGAACAGCAGTGTATGGCGCAAAAGTCAAGGCTATCCTTGCATAAGCTAACCAAACATAACATAATCAATCGTATCATAACCAAACCTAACGTGCCTAGACCACTATTACTGAACTCCTAAGCGAAAAGCAGAGCAGATTATAGCACAGTAGGGCGCAGAAGTACACCTAAAAGCAGTGTGTGGCACAAAAGCCGAAGCTACCCTATCCCAACCTAACAAAGCGTAGTATGACCGAATGCAACATAGGTCTAGCCAAAGTTCCGAGACCACCACTGCTAGGCTCCCTATAGCAGAGTTGAATATACCAGAGCACACTAGGACACGGAGATCCACCGAGCAGTGTATAGTATGGAATTCAAAGAAATCCTAACAAAATATTACCTAACGTAGCCTAACCAAGCGTAACCTAACTCATACAAACGTGCCACGACCACTATCACTGGCCTTCCCATAGACAAGCGGAGGATAGCGGAGCAATGCAGATCGCAGTTATCAGACATATTGCAGTGTACCGCAGAAACGTCTAAGCTAAACTAACCAAGCAGAACCTAACCAAACCAAGCCGAACTTAACATAGCTCAACCTATCACGCCTGGAACAGAGGTTCTGGCCTACCAAACGTAGCCTAACCCATCCTAACGTGCCGAGACCACCATTGCTGCCCTCCTTGGAGCAAAGCACGACATATTAGAGGAGACTAGAGCGCTGAAATCTATTGAATCGCAGTGCATAACACAACAGTTGATGCTATCCTATCCTAATATGTCCAAACGGTACATAACCGAACGTAGCCAATCTATCGTGCAGAGTCCACTATTGCTTGCCTCTCCAGAGCCAAGCATAACAGACCAGAGCAGTGTAGGACGCAGTAATCCACCTCATTCCAGGCTACAGTGAAAAGGCCAAAGAGATCCAAACCTAACCTGGCCAAAGATGACAAAAGAAAGCGTAACCTACCTCAACCTAATGTGCCTAGACAAATATTGCTGACCTCCGCAGAGGAAAGTAGGACATATTAGAGGAAAGTAAAGCGCAGAAGTCCATACAGTGGCAGTGTATAAAAGAAGAGTCAATGTTATCCGGGCCTAACGCAACCAAACCTAACCTAACCTAACGTAACATAAATCAACATAACGCGCCTCAGCCATTATTTCTCGCCTCCCCAAAGCCAAGCAGGTCATATTAGAGAGCAGTAGAGCGCAGAAGCCTCCCTAGAGCAGCGTGTAACACAAAGGACCGTGCCATCATAGCCAAATGTAGCATAACATAGAGTAAATGAACGTAACATGCCCCAACCTATCGTGACACGACCGCTATTTCTGATCTCCCC
>NW_016923531.1:0-228 GCF_001483705.2 Eufriesea mexicana | reverse complement strand
AGCCGAATAGCAGTGTATAGCACAAAAGTCGCATATGCCCTAACCACACCTGTCCCAACCTAATCTAAACGAACGCAGCATAGCTCAAAGTAACTTGCCGCAACCCCATTTCCTGCACCTACATGAGCCAAGCAGAGTGTAGCAGGGCACTGTGGATCACAAAAACTCATCGAATACCGGTGCACAGCACGAAAGTCAGAGCAACCCTAACCAAAAATAACCTAACCT
>NW_016923530.1:0-965 GCF_001483705.2 Eufriesea mexicana | reverse complement strand
CCCGCCTCTGCTCTACTATATTCTGTTTGTCCCTGGGGAGGACAACAACAGTGGTCGTTGCACGTTAAATTGGAGAAGGCTATGTTTGGTAATGTTCTGTTTGCTTGGGTTGGGTTTTGATACATTTGACTCCTTTGCCATACACTGCGATTCTATCCATTTCTGCGCTCTGCTGTCCGCCAGTAAGTTCTGCTCGACTCTGGGGCGGCCAGCAATTGTGGTCGCGGCACGTTAGTTTGATTTGTGCTACGATTGGTTGTGTCAAGATTGGATGCATTGGGATAGGATTGCATTGACTTTTGCGCTGTACACTGCTATTCTGGGGATTTCTGCGCTCTAGCGTGCTCTACTATGTTATGCTTGGCTCTGGGAGGCCAACAATAGTAGTCCCGCACGTTAAGATCAGTTGTGCTACGATCGGTTATGATAGATTAGGTCAGGTATGTTTCGTATTTATTAGACTTTTGTGCTGTACACTGATACATGGTGCATTCCCGCGCTCTACATTGCTCTACTATTCTCCGCTCGACTCTGAAGTACAGACTAGTGGTGTTCGTGGCAAGAGAGTTTGAGTTAGGTAACGTTCGGTTTGGTCAGAATAGGTTGTGTTCGGTTAGAATATCTACGGCTTTTGTGCTGTTCACTGCAATGAGGTGGATTCCTGCGCTCTGCTGCGTTTTAATACTTTCTGCATGGCTCTTTGGAAGCTAGCAATAGTGCTCTCGTAGCGGTAGATTGTGTTAGGCTACGTTTTGTTGGGTCAGGTTAGGAAGGTTTGGTCAGGATTCCTTCGTGTATTGTGCCATACACTGGGTACTATCCGGTGGATTTATGCTCCGAACGAAGCTCTACAATACTCTGCTCGAACCAGGGGTGGTGAGCAACAGTGTTCGTTGCACATTAGGTTGAGTAATGTTACGTTTGATAAGGATGGCCTTGACTTTTGTGTTGTACACTGTTTTTTC
>NW_016923529.1:0-584 GCF_001483705.2 Eufriesea mexicana | reverse complement strand
TATATATATATATATATACACACACATATATATATATACAATATATATACAATATTTGTAGACATATGATAAATGATTGTATTCAAACACATGAGTTATCCTCATAATTCTTGACATCTTTTATGATGCATCTTCTTGGTTTTCTCTTGTTCTAAACCTCATAAGGAGTTCTTTATTCTGTATTCATTGTCCTTTATATCCTTATCATCTTCAACATCATGTATTTTATAATTTTGTACTCTCTTCGGTTCCTTTTCTGTATCTCTCAATGTATTTATTATCCTTCCCTCCATTGCTCTGAAAATATAAATATAAGAGACAGTCAATAAAAGTAATAAAAGTTCCTACTTTCTGTCACATTGTTATAATGTAAACAATAAACTAACTCTTTCTCTTTCTTCATAATTACTAATTCTTCTTGAGTTTTTACTTCATCGTCACTTTCTCAATCGCTATTACAGTCTTTTTTCCTTTCCTTATTTGGAGGTCCAGATGATACAATCGCTGGTTGTGAGCTTTACTTTGGATCAGTTAAATGATCATGAGCTGATTTGCCCTTACCACTAAACTTTTTATTTAATATC
>NW_016923528.1:576507-638196 GCF_001483705.2 Eufriesea mexicana | reverse complement strand
TATACCCACCATCACCTTAATGTCGCCGTTGGACAACTTTTTTCACTGATAATGTGCATTCAATGGTCATTCTGGTATAACATATGTATTGTGCGGTTACGGTTTGTGATATTTATAATTGGCAGTACGATATTTTGGACGTCCGCCGACAGGCGTGCGTTGCCGCTGTATCGATACGTTCACTGATGATGCATCACCCACAGCAATTCTAGAACTGGAAATGCAGATCCATTATCCCTTGAGATGTTAACGAATGAAAACAAGGCGCTGAGTACAGTCATCACCACTGCATTGTAGCCGGTGAATAACTTTGCTCGCTGCTGACGAAAGCTCCAAAGGAATTATAGAATAATCACTGTATACTACGGTTATGGTTTCAGATATTTCCAATTGCCAGTCTGGTACATAATGGATCTAAGAATATAACACAGTAGCCGTTGGAATTTTCTGTTCAGTGATGACTTAAATTCCTTAAAGATGCTAGAATGGCAAAATATAGATCCACCGTCCCTCGAGACATTAGCTATTCTCCGCAAAGTACTGAGCACAGCCACCATTATAGAAATGTAGCCGTTGGACTCATTTTCTCACTGATGATGTATATTCGAAGGTGATTCTAGTATGACTTATGTAATGTACGGTTACAGTTAGTGACATTTACAAATGACAGTACGGCATTTGTTACGTCCTCGAACAGGTCAGTGTTGCCGTTGTTCCCTGATGATGTATATTCCACAGCAATCCAAGAACTGGAAATGCAGGTCCGTTATCTCCTGAGATGTTAACAAATGGCAACACAGAACTGAGTACAGTCATCATCCCCGCATTGTGGCCGTCGTATATCTTTATCCACTGATGATGAAAATTCCAAAGCATTTCCGGAATAATCACTGCATACTACGGTTACGGCTTCCGATATTTCCAATTGACAACATCGTACATTTTAAATTCACCAACATAGCACAGTAGCAGTACGATTATTCTGATCAGTGATGGTTAAATCACCATAACAATCCTGGAATGACAAAATACGGACCCATCGATAAATATAGATCCACCGTCCCTCGAGACATTAGCTATTCTCCGCAAAGTACTGAGCACAGCCACCATTATAGAAATGTAGCCGTTGGACTCATTTTCTCACTGATGATGTATATTCGAAGGTGATTCTAGTATGACTTATGTAATGTACGGTTACAGTTAGTGACATTTACAAATGACAGTACGGCATTTGTTACGTCCTCGAACAGGTCAGTGTTGCCGTTGTTCCCTGATGATGTATATTCCACAGCAATCCAAGAACTGGAAATGCAGGTCCGTTATCTCCTGAGATGTTAACAAATGGCAACACAGAACTGAGTACAGTCATCATCCCCGCATTGTGGCCGTCGTATATCTTTATCCACTGATGATGAAAATTCCAAAGCATTTCCGGAATAATCACTGCATACTACGGTTACGGCTTCCGATATTTCCAATTGACAACATCGTACATTTTAAATTCACCAACATAGCACAGTAGCAGTACGATTATTCTGATCAGTGATGGTTAAATCACCATAACAATCCTGGAATGACAAAATACGGACCCATCGATGCTCGTCATATTAGCAATTTACAACGCTGTACCGAGTATACCGACCATCACTGTTATGTAGTCGCTTTACTACCTTGTTCACGCATAATGTAAATTCGAAGATGATTCTAGAACAACATATGTATTCCGCGGTTTTTGCTAGTGATATTTACAATTGGCAGTACGGCATATAGTACATCCTCCAACAGATCACATTTACCGTTGGATTAGCCTGTTCACTGAAAATGTATGCTCTACAGCAATTACAGAACGAGAAATGAGGATCCATTAGGCTTCGAGATATTGAGACATGACAAAACAGAACTGAGTGCAGTCATTATCACGGTTTTTTAATCGTTGAATAACTCAGCTCACTGACCATGTTATTTCGAAAGTGATTCTAGCATAACCTATGCATTGTGCTGTTATGTTTAGTGACATTTATAACTGACAGTACGGCAGTCAGTACGTCTTCCAATAGATCAATGTTGCCGTGGGATTGACCTATTCACTGAGGACGTATATTACACAGCAATTCTGAACATGGAAACGCAAATCCATTTTCCTTTGAGACGTTAACAGATGACAACAAGGTACTAAGTACAGCTGTCATCGAAGTATTGCAGTCGTTGAATATGCTTGTTCACTTATGTCTAAAATTCAAATGCAATTCCAGAATGATCCACGTACATTACGTCTATGGCTTGAGATATTTCCGATTGACCGTACGGTAATTACTGCATACACAAGTATAGCGTTGTAGCCGCTGGATAAAACTGTTCGACGATGATTCAAATTTCAAGACAATCTTTGAATGACAAAATCCGGGCCCACTATCCCTCGAGATGTTAACAAATGTCAACACAGTACTGAACGCAGCCATCATCACAGTATTTTAGCCGTTGTGCAATTTCGTTCTCTGATCACCTAAATACCAAGGCAATTCCGGAATACTCACTGCATACTACGGCTATGGCGTGAGATATTTCCAATCGACAGTACGGTACATACTAAATCCACAATCATAGCGCAGTAGCCGTTCGATTATTCCGATCAATGATGATTAAAGTTGCGTAACAATCCCAGAGTGACAAAATACAGATACATAGATCCCCGTCATATTAGCAATTTACAACGCAGTAGTGAGTAAACCGACCATCACTGTTATGTAGCCGCTTTACTACATTGCTCACTGAAAATGTAAATACGAAGGTGATTCTAGGATAACATATGTATAGCGTGGTGATGACTAGCGATATCCACAACTGACAGTTCGTCACTTAATGCATCCTATAACAGATCTCTGCTGCCGTTGGATTAATCTGTTCACTGATTGTGTATACCCAACAGCAAATTTAGAGCGAGGAATACAGGTCCATTATCTTTCGAGATATTAACAAGTGACTACATAGTACTCGGTACAGCGTCCATCAGAGTATTCTAGCCGTTGCATAACTTTGTTCACTGATGATGTAAACTCCAAAGCAATTCTAGTGTAATCTGTCTATTAGGGTTGTTTTGAGCTATTTCCAATTGACAGTACGGTTCTTATTACATCCACCAATATAGCACTGTAGCCGCTTGATTAATTTGTTCAATGGTGCTTTAAATTCCATATGCTTTCTAGTCTGACAGAATACAGATCCACCTACCCTCGAGATATTTACAGCTGGCAAAACAGTACTGAGTACAGCTACCATCACAGCAATGTAGCCGTAGGAGTACATTGTTCACCGACTACATATATTCGAAGGTGATTCCGGAATAACCAACGTTTGGTGCGGTTATGGCTTGAGATATCTTGAAATTGACTGTACGGCATTTAGTACATCTTCCAGCAGACCACGGTTGCAGTTGGACTAATCTCATCACTAATGACGTACACTCCACAGCAATTCTAGAGCGAGAAACGCAGATCCATTAACACTCGGGATATTAACAGATGACAACATGGCACTGAGTACAGCTATCATCACAGCATTGTAGACGTTGGGCAACTTTGCTCACCGACGATGTAAATTGCAAAGCAATTCTAGAGTAATCTATGTATATTAAGGTTATCTTGGGCTATTTCCAAGTGACAGTACGGTACTTACTACATACACCAATGCAGTACAGCAGTCGTTTTGTTAATCTGTTCAATGATGATTTAAATTCCATATCAATTCTTCCATAACATAATACAGATCCACTGACCATCGGGATATTAGCATTTACCACACTGTACTGATTTCACCCACCATCACAGAAATGTAGCCGTTGGACTGCCTTGTTCACTGATAATGTAAGTACGAAAGTGACTCCGGTATGACCGATGTAATATGCGGTTATGGCTAGTGCCAATTATAATAGACGGTAAAGCATTTTGTACATCGTCCAACCTTTCACTGTTGCCATGGAGATGCCTGTTCGCTGTTGATTTATTTTCTACAGTTCTGGAACGAGAAATGTGGATCCATTATCCCTTAAGATATTAACAAACGACAGCCCAGTACTGGGTACAGACGTCATCATTGTAGCGTAGACACTGAATAACTTTTTTCACTGAAGATATAAATACCAATGCAAATTTAGGGCAATCTATGTATATTACGATTGTCCTGAGAAAATTCTAACTGACACTACGGTATTCGTTACATCCAGCAATATATCACACTAGTCGTTGGATTATTCTGTTCAATGATTATTCAAATTCTTTGACAATTCCAGAATGGGATAATAGAGAACCACTGATACTAGACGTATTAGCAACTTGCAACGCAGTACCGGGTACAACGACCATCACAGCTATGAAGCCGCTTCACTATTTGTTCACTGATAATGTAAATTCTTAAGTAATTCCAAAATAACCTATGTATAACGCGTTTATGGCTATTGATATTTACACCTGCCGGTACTGCATTTAGTACGCACTCCAACATATCACGGTTCCCGTTGCATCGATATGTTCACAGACGACGACATATACTCCGCAGTAATACTAGAACGAGAAATTCAGGTCATTTATCCCTTGAGGTATTAACAAATGACAACAAAGTAGAGAGTACAGCCATAACCACAGTATTGTAGCCGTTGGTTAGCTTTGTTCACTGATGATGAAAATTCCAAAGAAATTCTAGAGCAATAAATGTATACTATGGTTGTCATGAGATATTTCAGATTGACAGTACGATACTCATTACGTCCACCAATATAGCACTGTGGCCGTTGGATTATTCTGCTCAGTGATGATTTAAATTCGACGGTAGTTCTAGAATAACCAATGCATGCATCAGTTATGTCTAGAGATATTAACAATTCACAAGACGGGAGTTGATACGTTCACCAATAGACTGATGCAGCCGGTGGATTAGACTGTTCGATAAGGATTTATTTTCTATGGCAATTCCAGAAAGACAAAACAGATCCGTTGTATATCTAGATATTAAAAGTTGTCAACACGGTACTGAGAACAGACATAATCACACAACTGCATCTGTTGTATTAATCTGTTCACTGATGATTCAAATTCCGCAGGCGTTCTAGGATACTCAATGTATACAACAGATATGGTTAAAGGCATTAACAATTCCCAGGATGTTATTTGGTACATTCATCAATGGAGCACTCTAGCTACTTCATTAATATGTTCAGTGATGACTTGTATCATGTTGCAATTCTAGGATGGCGAAGGACTGACCCACTATCGCTCGAAATATACAAAGTTGTCGAAACAGTACTGAGTGCAGACATCGTCTCAGTACTTTAGACGTAGGACTAACCTTCATACTGATAATTAAATTTCAACAGCATTTCCAGAAAAGACAATGTGTAGTACGGATGTAGGTAGAGGTATTTGTAATTGACAGTACGGTTCTCGGTGCATCTACCAATAGGGCACTGTCACCGTTGCATTATCATGTTCAGTGATGACACAAGCACTATCGAGGTTCTAGAATGGCAAAGGACTGACTTATTATCTCTCGAGGCATTAAAAATTGACGAAACTGTTGTGAGGATAGATAATATTACAATATTGCAGCTGTTGGTTTAATCCGTTCACTGATGACTTAATTTCCGCGGTAGATCTAGGGTAATCGCTGTACTCGCCAGTTATGGATAGTGACGTTTACCATTCCCAGTGCGGTCATTGGTACATCCAAGGATATAGAAATTTAGCCGTCGCATTACTCATTTCACTGATGACTTAATCCATATTGCAACCCTAGAATGACAAAGGACTGACCCATTAATCGCTTGAGTCATTAACAAATGACGAAGCAGTACTAAGTGCAGCCATGGTAACAGAACATTAGTCGTTGGACTAACTTGTTCACGGGTAATAAATGTTCAACTGCAACTCCAGAATAATTAATGTTTAGTACTGTTATCCCTAGAAGTATTCCCAAATGACAGCAAGGTACTTAGTACTTCCATCAACAGAGTACTTTCGCCGCTGTATTAACGTGCTCAGTCATGACGTACAATCCATAGCAATTGTAGAATGAAAAAAGTCAGCTCATTGATAGATCGAGACCTTAGCAATTTACACAACATTACTGTGTACAGCCGTTATAACATTACTGCAGCCGCTGGATTAATCTGTTAATTGACATCATAAATCCCACGGTAGTTCTAGGATGTCCAATTCATGCATCAGCTATGGCTTGAGTTATAGACTATTCCCAGCACGGTAGATGGTACATCCACCAGTAGACCACGGTAGCCGTTGGATCAATCTGTCCACTGATGATTTAATTCCACCGTAGTTCTAGAATATTCAACTTCCAAATCAGTTATTGCTGGTGATATTTTCAATTCCCATTAAAGCAGTCGGTACATTCACCATTACAGCACTGTAGGTGAAGGATTTAGCGGATCGGTGATTATTTAAGTACTATTGCAATTCTATAATGGCAAAGGACTGACCCTTTAAATATCTGAAGCCATAACTGACGTATGCAATCATTATTCTGGAACTTATGTGGAATTTAAGTCATAAGTGAATAAATTTATCGAACGGCTGCAATACTGTTATGATGGATGCGCACTCTCCGTTATGTCGTTGTCAATATCTCTAGATATAACGGATCTGTCCTTTATCATTCTATAGTTGCTATGGAATGCACGTAATGACAGAACATGCTAACGCAACGACTGCAGTGGTTACTTGATGCATGTACTAAGTAGCGTGGCATCAACTTTAAACGTCTGCATCCATAACCGTGCTATACATTGATTATTCCAGAATTGCTGTTAAAATTAAGATATTGGTGAACAAACTAGTCCAACGGCTAAGGAAATGTGATGATGGCTGTACTCACAACTGCTACGTAAAGTGTTATATTCTCGAGCGACAATGTGCGAGTCCTCTGTCATTCTGGAATTGCGACAGAATTTGAATCGTCTCTGAACATCTTAATGCAACGTCTACATTGCTCTATTGGTCGACGCACCATCTACTGCACTGGGAATACTGGATATATCTAGCCTCACCTGAGCCGTGCAATGATTGTTTTAGAACTACAGTATAATATATATTATCGCTACACATATCAATACAGCTGCTGCACTACTGTGTTGATGACTGTACTCAGTACTGTTGTGTTAACTGTTAGTATCTCGAGCTATAACGAATCGGTCTTTTGTCATTCTAAGAATGCTGTATTCTCTATATTACCATTGAACATGTTAATTCAACTGCTACAGCGCTCCGCTGTCGGATGTACTTACAACAGTACTATCAGTTGCAAATGCGCCCAGCCAGAACCCCACTATCCATTCACTATCCTTCAATTAATGTCAAACCTGTGTCAACAGTGAACATAATATTCCAACGGCTAATGGACTGTGGTTATGGCTGTACTCAGCACTGCTTCGTCATTTGTTGAAGTCTCGAATGATAATGGTCCTCTCCTTTGTCATTCTGGAACTATAATAGGATGTAGATCATCACTTATCCGCATAAGCAGCGGCAACAGTTCTGTATTTGTGGATGCACCAAAAACTGTACTTGGAAAAGTAAATACCTCTAGTCTTATCTGATGCATGCATTGATCACTGTAGAACTAATACGGAGTATAAGTCATCACAGAGCAGATAAATCCAGCGGCTGAAGTACTGTGATAATGGCTGCGCTCGGCCCTGTTATGTCAATTGCTAGTGTCTCGAGCTAGGACGGATGTGTCTTTCGTAATTCTAGAGTTGCTACAGAATACACATCATCACTGAACAGGTTAATGCAACGGCTACTGTGCTCGTTGATGTATGCCACAAGTACTGTACCGTCAATAATAAATATCTGCAGCCATGACCGCACTAGACGTTGATTATTCTGGTATTGCTGCTAAACATATGTTATAAGTGAACAAATTGCTCCAGCCTCAAGAGTACTGAGATGATGGCTGTAGTCGGTACTCTTTCGTCAATTGCTAATGTCTCAAACGGTAATGGGCCAGTTCTTTGTTATCCTATAATTGAAATACGATCTAAATAGTCACAGATAGGATTTAACAAACTGCTACAGAGTACCGTACTGGGAATTGATAATATCTGTAGCAATAACACATGTGCACATTCACCATTTTGGAACAACAGTTTAATTTCAATCATCCCTGAAGCGATCAACCCAAAGGCTAGAGCTCTCCATTGGTGGATCAACTGACTGCTGCATTGGGAATTGTAAATTTCTCCATATATAATTGACGTATACGTTAATAATTCTAGATCTGCTGTCGGAACTAAATCATCTCTGAACACATCAACTCAACGGCTACAGTTCACTGTCGGTGGATGTTCCAATTACCGTACCAAACATTGTAAATGACCCTAGACATAACTGATGTACACGCTGAATATTATAGAACCACTGTGGAATTTAAATCATCATTGGACCGATTAATCCAACGGCTGCAGCTCTTTATTGGTGGATGCACCAACTAACGTACTGGGAGCTGAAATTAACTCTATCCATAACTGATGCATACATCAACACTCTAAAACAAATGAGGAACTTAAATCATCAGTGAACGCAATAATCCTGCTGCTGTAGTACTGTGATGATGGCTGTACCTGGTGTTGTCAGTTGTTAATATGTTGAGCGGGAGTGGATCTTTCTCTTGTCACTCTAGAACTGCTATAGAATATAAATCATCATTGAGTAGATGAATCCAACGGCGACAGTGCTCTGTTGGTGGATGTACTAAGAACCGTACTGTTAATTGCGAATGTCCTTATCCATAACCGTACTATGCATTGGCACACCTAGACTTGCTTTGGAATATGAATCATGATTTAACTGGATAATCCAACGGCTGCAGCACTCTATAGGTGAATTTGCCAGCTACCGTTATGGGAAGTTTAAATGTCTCTAGCAACAACTGATGTATACATTGGAGATTCTAGATACGTTGTGGAATTTAAATATTCAGTGAACAGGTTAATCCAACTGCTGCAGCACTGTTCCGATGACTGAACTCAGTACACGTACGTCAGTTGCTATATCTCGAGGTGTATCGGACCTGTGCTTTGTCATTCTAGAATGGCTGTAGAAAACAAACCATCACTGAAATGGCTGGTCAAACGGCTACAGTGCCTTTATGATGAATGTAATAAGAACCGCACAATCAATTGCAAACGTCTCCAACCATAACCGTACTATACATTGATTACTCTGGAATTGCTTAGGAATTTACATAACCAGTGTTTAAATAAATCCAACGGTTACAGTACTGTCATGATGCCTGTACTCAGTACAGTTTCGCCTGATGTTCAAGTTTCGAGCCATAACGGGTCAGTCCTTTCTCCTTTTAGAATTGCAATATAATCTAAGCCATCTTGGAACATACCAATCCAACGGCTACAATGACCTGTTGCTGAATGTAATAAGAACCGCACTCTCAATAGCAACCATCTCCAGCCATAGCCGCCCTATACATTGGTTATTCTAGACTTTCCTTGGAATTTACATCACCAGTGACCACATTTATTCTCCGGATTCAATGCTCAATTGGTGGATGCATCAACCATCGAATAGGGCAATTCACATATCTTACTATAACGTCTTGGGTGTCTTAAATATCCTTAAATATCTACTCAGTTCATCCATCAACGGAGCGCTGTAGCCGCTGTATTTACCCGTTCAATGATGACGCAGATTCTGTAGATACCCTAGAAAGACAAAGGACAGAACCGTTAGACCTCGAAGTTTTAAAGGTTTATGGAACGTTACTGAGTACATCAATCACCACAGTGCTACAGACGCTGGATCATCCTTTCCAGGGATGACTTAAATTCCACAGTATTTCTAGAATAATCTATGTATACATCAGTTATGAATAGATATATTTACTATTCCCAGTGCAGCAGTTGGTACATCCACCAGTAGAGCAATGTAGTAGTTGGATTAATACTTTAAGTGATGACTTACTTCTTATCGCAATACAAGAATGACGAAGTACTGACCCATCTTGATTGAGGAATTAACAATTGACGAAAGAGCACTGACTACAGCCATCATCATAATACTTTAGGCGTTAGACTAATTAGTATACTGGTTATTTAAATTAAACTGCAATACTAGAATAAGCAATGTATGGTACGTATATGGCTGGAGATATTTATAGTTGTAACTACAGTTCTTAGTAAATCTATCAAAAGAGCATTGCTGCAGTTTGATTAATCAGGTCAATGGTGATATATATTCTATAGCAATTCTAGACTGACAAAAGAGAAATGCATTAACGCTCGAGACATTGAGAGCTGACAGCACAGTGCTAAGTACAGTCATCATCACAGTACTGTAGCCGTTGGACTTATTTGTTAACTGAACACCTCAGTTCCACAGTTGTTCTCGAATAATCAATGTACACGTCAGCTATGGATAGAGATATTTACAACTGCCAGTAAGGTACCTGGAGCAACCACCAATACAGCACTGCTGCGGTTGGATTAATCTGTTCAATTATGACCTAAATTCCACAGTAGCTCTAGAATAATCAAGATATACAACTGTTATGGCTGGAGATATTTACATTTCCCAGTTCGCTCGTCAGTACTTCCGCCAGAGGGGCACTGTAGCCGTTGGATTAATCTGTTCCGTGCTGATTTAAATACTGTTGCAATTCTAGAATGACAATGGACTGATTCAGAGCCGCTCGTGGAATTAACAGTTGACGAAACAGTACTGTCTACATCCATCATCATAGAGCATAAACCGCCGGTCGAAGCTTTTCACTGATAATCTATATTTACCTGCAATTGTAGAACAATCCACGTATTGCACGGTTATGGCTAGAGACATTTACAATTGATAGCACGGCCCTTAGTACATCTATCAACACAACTCTGTATCCGGTGGATCCACCTGTTAAATGTTGATTTAGTTTCTGTAACAATCCTAGAATGATAAAGGACAGAGGCGATGTAGCTGAAGGTATAACGATTGAAATGGCTGTACTGAGTACTGGCTTCATTACTGTACTGCAGCAGTTGGTCTTGTGTGTTCATTGATGATGTACAAGCCACAGTATTCCTAGAGTAATCAATGTATATATCACGAATGGCCGCTGACATTTATAATACCCGGCACGGTAGTTGGAGCATCCACCGACACAGTACTGTAGTTGCTGGATTTATCTGTCCAATGATGATTTAAATTCAAGAGAAAGTCCAGGGTAGCCGCTGTGCTGTGTACTAGAATGGTCAACGTATAAAACAATTGACGCTGGAGACATTGCCATATGTCAAAATGGCACTGAGTACTGCCATCATTACATTATTTTAGCCATATGATTAATATGTTAACTGATGATATAAATTCCGCTACAGATCTAGAATAAAGAATGTACAGATCAGTTATAGCTAGGCACAATTGCAATTGGCAGTACGATACTTGGTACATCCACATGCAGAGCACTGTTGCGACTGGATTAATCTGTCCACTGATGATTTAATCTCTATAGTAATTCTAGAATGATCAGTGTATAGATCAAATATCGGTAGCGGTATGGACAGACAACGATATAGTATTGAGAATACTCACCAAAAGCGCAATTTATTCGATCGATTAATTTGTTCAGTGATAACGTAATTTCTTTGACAATAATGAAATAGTCAATGTAGGCATCAGTTATAGCTAGACATAGTTACAACTGGCCGTGAGATACTTGGAACATGCAACTACAGAGACCTGTATCAGTTCGATTAGTCTGTTCACTTATGATATGAGCTCTATAGCAGTTCCTGAAATATCAACGCATGCCACACGTGTATTTGGTAACATTCGCAAACTACAATTCAGTACAGACTGTAGCCATCTACACAGTACTGTAGCCAATCAGTTTACCTTCTCGCTGACCGTCTAAGTTGCTCTGCAATTGTAGCCTGATTAGTGGATAGAGCAATTGTTGCTGGTGACATTGGCATATGCCATAGCTGTATCGAGCATAGCTATCATTACTGTAATACAGCCACTTAATTACTTTGTCCACTGATCATTTAAATTCCGCAGCAACCATAGATTAAGCAACGTATGCATCGGATGTCGCTCTCGATATTGGCAATTGACGACACAGTACTGAGTACAGCCACCATCATAGAAAGTTTGCTGACGTAATTGTCTGTTCACTTATGAAGTATGTTCCACAGCAATTATAAAATAATCAAGGTATAGAGCATTTATGTCTGGAGGTATGTAGGATTAGCAGCACGCTGCTTAGTACGTCCACCAACAGAACATAGTAGCAGTCGGTTTAATCTGCTCACTGATGATCACTCTATAGCATATGTTGAGTTATCAATTAATGGATCACACGTCTTTAATGGCATTGACGAATGACAATACAGTACCAAGTGCAGACGTCTACACAATACTATAGCTATTGGACTAACCTGTTCTCTCGTCACCCCAGATGTTCAGCAATTGTAGATTGAACAATTGATTGAGCAACTGTGCCTGGAGGCGTTGACGTATATCGAGATCGTAATGACCACGTCACTCATAACTGCACGGTAGGCGTTGGAATAATTTGATCACAGATCATTTAAATTAGACAGCAAACCGAGTATAATCGATGTACAGATTAGTCGTTTCAAAGATGTATAAAATTGGCGGTACGGTACATGGGACGTCCACAGACAGAGCACTGAAGCGATTGGATTAGTTTGTTCAGTGATGATACCAATTCTACAGCAATTTTAGAATGGCGAAAATATCGCTCTGAACATTAGCAACTGACAACACATTACTGTGTATAGCCAACATCGCAGTACCGCAGCAGTCGGATTAACTTGGCAACTGATGCTTCAAATTCCACAGCAACTGCAGGTTTATATATGTACAGAAGTGACATGGCTAGAAACATGTACAATTTGTAGGACGGGTCTAAGTGCATCCACCAACAGAGCACTGCAGCCGTTGGATTAATCTGCTCAATGATGATTTAGTTCCTATAGCAATTCTGGAATAGCAAAGGGCATATCCGTTATAGCGCGAGACATTAAAAATTGGCGAAAGTATACTGAGTACAACCATCATTAAAGGACAGTAGCCGTTCTATTTATTTATTCTCTGATGATTTAAATTGCACATCATCACAGTACCACAGCCGCTTGAATAGTATCTTCTGCGATGATTTATATTGCATTGAAATTCTTGAATGGGGAAAGTCTGTCCAATTATCGCCCGAGACTTTAGCAGTTCATGAATTGGTACTAAGTACAGCCGTCATCATAGTACTTTGTCCTATGTACTAATTTCTCCACTGATGACTTATATTCTACTGCAGTTCAAGAATGGCTCATGTACACATTAGTTATATCCAGAGATATTTACAACTCCGAGCACGGTGGTTGGTGGATCCACCAATAGAACACTGTAGCCGTTGGACTAATTTGTCCAGTGGTGATGTAAATTCCATTGAAGATCTAGAATGACAAAGGGCTTACCCATTACAGCTCGAGGCATTAGCAATTGCCGAAACAGTACTCCGTACAGCCATCATCTCAATGCTGTAGACACTGGATCAACATGTTCAATGACTATGTACGTTGCAACGCAAGTCTGGAATAGTAAACGCATAATACGGGCATGGCAAGAGACATTTACATCCGCAAGCACGGTTCAGAGTACATCCATCCACAAGGAACTGTAGCTGTTGGAGTAATCTGCTCAATGGTGTTTCAGATTCTATTGCAATTCTAGGGTGACAAAGGGCTAACACATTAACGCTCTAGATATTGACAGTTGAAGAAACACTATTGAGTACAGGCGTCATCACGGTGCAATAGCAGTTGACTAAATTTGTTCACTGGTGATGTGTGTTCCAAAGCATGTCTATAGTTACCAATGTGTTGTACGGTCATTGATGGAGACATTTACAATTTCCGGTACGTTAGCTTGTACATCGATTAACAGGACAATGTAGCCGTCGGGTTAACCAATTCTGCGATGACATGTATTGTATAGCAAATCTAGAATGACAAAAGTCATATCAGTTACAGCTCGAGTCATTTACAGCTCACAAATCGGTACTATGTAAAGCCATCATAACTGTACTGTAGCCGTTGGATTAATATGTTCGCTGGTGATTTAAAGTCAACACCGGTACTGGAATAATCAATTTATTGTACGGTTACGAATAGAGACATTTACAATTGACAGTACGGTTCTTAGTACATTCATCAACAGAGCGCTGTAGCCGTTGAATTTATCTGTTCAAGGATGGTTCAGATTTAGTTGCCATTCTAGACTGACAAAGGACAGACCCATTGATGCTCGAGACGTTAGCAATTGGCGAAACGTTTCTGTGCACAGGCATCATCACAGTACTTTTGCCGTTAGATTAATGTGTTCACTGGTGATGTAAGTTACGCAGCATGTCTATAATAATCAATGTACATTACGAGTATGCCGGGAGATATTTATAATTACCAATATGTTAGTATGTGAATTCACCAAATAGAGCACTGTCGGCGTCGGATTAGCCTGTTATGCGATGATTTGAATTCCACAGTATCTCTAGGGTAGTCAATGTATACACCTATTAAGGCTAGAGGTACGTAAAATACTCAGTACGGTATTTGACGCATCTACCAATTGTGCACTGTAGCCGTTGGATGAATTAGTTCATTGATGAAGTAAATTCCATGCAAGTCTGTAGTAATCAATGTATAGTACGGTTATGGCTGGAAACATTTTCAATTCCCAGTACGGTAGCTGGTACATCCTTCAGCAGGCCACTGTAGCCGTTGGATTAACCTGTTGAATGATGATTTAGATTCTATAGCCCTTCTAGATTGACAAAATGCGGATCCGAGATATCTCGAGATATTGACATTTGCCATAACTGTACTGAGTATTGACATCAACTCATTACTGCGGAAGTTTGATTAATCTGTTCACTGGCGATTTAAATTCCACAGTAGTTCTAGAATAACCAATCTATGCGTCAGTATGTGCCAGAGAAATTAACAACTCCCAGTACGGTAGTTAGTACATCCACCAACAGAGCACTGCATCCATTTGGTTTGTGCGTTCTGTGATGATTTAAATACTATTCCAATTCTTGGATAGCAAAGGTCAGGTTCATTACCGCCCGAGTTTTCAACAACAGACAATACATTACTAAGTACATCCATAATCACAGTACTGTAGCCGTTGGAATAATATGTTCATCGATGACTTAAGTACCAGAGCATTTCTAGAGTAAACAATGTATACATCAATTGCTGGTAAAGTAATATACAATTCTCAGTACTGTAGCAGGTGCGTCCTCCAATATAGCACAGTAGCTGTCCGATTAACGTTTTCAGTGGCGGCTTCGATAACACGGTATTTCTAGAATAATCAACGCATAGATTAGTTGCTACTAGAGGTATTTACAATTCCCAGTACAGTTGTTTGTACATCCACTGACAGCGCATTGCAGATATTGGATGAATCTGTTCAGTGATATTTTATGTCCTATTGCAATTCAAGATTCAAAGAGGACAGAGCAATTATCGCTCGAGAAATTAACAATTGATGAAACAATACTGAGTCCAGCCATCATTACAGTACTATGGTCGTTGAAAAGTAAGTTCACTGATAATACTGATTTAAGAGCAATTATAGAAAGATCAATGGATAGTACGGTTATGTCTAGAGATATTTACGGTTCACAGTACGGTACATAGTACATCCGTCAACAGAGCGCTGCGGACGATTATTTAGACTATGTAATTGTAATGTAGATTTCGTAGCAATTCCAGTATGACAAAAGGCATATACGTTATAGCTCGAGATAATAATTGACATAACAGTACTGACTACAGCCATCAACACAGTAGAACAGCCGTTGGATTATTCTGTTCACTGATGACTTAAATTACATAGTAGTTCTAGAATAATCAATGCGTACATCAGTTACTGCTAGAGGTATTTGCAATTCCCGCTGCGGTAGTTCCTACATTCACCAATGGAATACTCTAGTCATTCGATTTACATGTTGAGTGATGATATATATTCTATCACAATTCTGGAGTTACGAAGGATATACCGATTATCTCACGATAAGTTCATAATTGACTGTACAGTAATGAGTCCAGCAATCGTCATAGTAATGTTGCCGCTGAATAAATTTCTTCACTGACAATTTAAATTTAATAGCAGTTCTAGAATATTGGATGTATAGTACTGTTATAACTAGAGGTATTTGCATTTGGCGGTAAGGTTCTCAGTATATCCACCAATAGATCACTGTAGCCGTTGGTTTAATCTGTTGACTGATAATTCAGGTTCTATTGCAATTCTGGAATGACAAATGACTGATGCATTGCCGTTTTAGGCATAAACAATTTACGAAACAGTACTGTGTACAGCCATCACTACTCTAATGTAGCCGCTGAGTTGACTTGTTGATTCAAGATACATTTTCCACAGCCATAATAGGAAAACCAATATATAGCACGTCTATGGCCAGAGATATTTACAGTTGTGATTGCGGTACGTATTACAGTCACCAACAAAGTACTGTAGCCGTCGGATTAATCTGTTCGGTGGCGATTAATATTTTACAACATTTATAGAGTGACAACTGACAGGTCCAGTATCCCTCGACGTATTAGCTATTGAGGACACAGTAGTAAGTACAGCCATAATCACTGAACCGAGGCAGTTGGAATAATTTGTTCATTGATAACTAAAATTCCACAGCAATTCTGGAATAATCAATGCATAATACGGTTCCGTCTAGGGATGTTCACAACTGACATGTATATCACGGTAGCCGACGGATGACTCACATCAGTGATAGTTTGGATTTTGTATCAATTCTGAAATGTCTAATTACAGATCCATTATGTCTCCAGGCATTACCTATTGACATAGGTGGACTGAGCACAGCAATGAGCACAGTAACGTAGGCTTTGGAATAATTTATTCATTGATGACCTAAATGTCACAGAGTATAGAATTACCAGTCTACTGCACAGGTATGTCTAGGGCAATATACAATTGAGAGTACTGCACTTAGTACGTCTGCCAAGACAGTACCGTTGACGTTCTATTAATTCGTTCACCTAAGATGTACATTCTACATCAATTCTAGTATGTAAGAAGGAAGATCCATTAAACCTCGAGTATTTAACAATTGACGATACAGCACTGAGCACAGGCAACATCACTGTACCATGGCCCTTAGATTAATTTGTTGATTGACTATTTATATTCCGCAGTAGATTTCGAATAGTCAAGGTTTACATCAGTTCTGTATAGAGGTATTAACGATTCACAGTACGGTAGCTGGTACTTTCACCGACATAACACAGTGGCCTTCGATTTATCATTCCAGTGATGATTTAAGTTCCATGGGAAGTCTACAGTAGTCAATGCATACTGCGGTTGATATTTTTATTTAGAAGAGATATTTAGAATTGACAGTACGCCTATTAGAACATCCATCTATAGAGCACTGACACCTTCAATGATGATTTACATTTCATACGAACTTTAGAAAGAAAAAAGGTAAAGGGCACTAGACGTTGGATTAATCAGTTCTGTGTTGGTTTAATTTCACAATCAAGTTTGGGTTAGTCGATGCATAACACGCCTACATCTAGGGATATTTTCAATTGACAGTACGGTTCTAAGTAGTTCTATCTACTGTGCACTGTAGCCGTACGACTGGTGTGTTCATTGACGATTTGCATTCCGCAGCAACTTTAGAATGAGAAAATACAGATCAGTTATAGCTCTAAACATTAGCAACTGACAACTCAGTACAGTGTGCAGCCATCATCAGAGTATTGCAGGCGTTGGACCAATTTCTCCACTGATAAGTAGTATTTAGTAGCAAATCTAGAATAATCAATACATCGTACGGTTACGGCTAGAGATATTTACAATTCACAATACCGTATGTGTACAACCACCAACACAGCACTGTAGCCGGTGGATTAACCTGTGGAATGATGATGTATATTCAATAGCAAATCTAGAACGACCAAAGGGACCTGCGTTGCATCTCGAGATACTAACAATGTGGAAACTGTACCGATTACGGCCATCATCACAGTGCTTTAGCCGGTGTACTAATTTCTTCACTGATAACACAAATTCAGCAGCCATTCTATAATAATCATTACATAGTACGGTTATGGGTAGAGATACTTACAAAAAGAGTACGGTACTTAGTACATCCGTCAACAGAGCACTGTATCCGTTGTATTAATCTGCTCAGACACTACTTTAATTCCACTGAAGTTCCAGAATAACCACGGTACGCCTCAGCTGTGGCTAGAGATATTAACAATTCACAGGATGGTTGTTGTTATATTCGCCAATAGAGCACTGCAGCCGTTGGATTAGCATGACAATTGATGATCTAGATTTCATAGAACTACTAGAATGACAATAGTGAGGAGTTATTTCTAGAGATAATAACAACTGTCAACAGAGCACTAAGTACAGCCATCGCAACAGTACTCTAGCCCTTGTATTAATTTGTTCACCTATGTCCTAAATTCCACAATAGCTCTGGAGTAATCATCGTATAAACATGTTTTGTCTAGAGATACTTATAACTGCCGGTTCGGTAGTTCTTACATCCTCCAATAGAGCACTGCAGTCGCCGGATTAATCTGCACTGATCTTAATTCTAGAATAACAAAGGAGTGAGCCATTGTTGCTCTAGACATTATCAATTGACGAAACAGTACTGAGTGCGGTCATCGTCACAGAGCCTCATCCGCTGTACTTATTTGTCCACCGGAAATATATTTTAATAACAACTCTGCAAAAATCAGCGCATAGTACCGTTATGGCCAGAGGTATTTACTATTGACAGAAAAGTTCTTAGCATATTCATCAACAGAGTGCAGTTGCCGTTTGATATGTGTGTTCAACGATAACATAGATTGTACAGCAACTCTAGAATAACAAAGGACAAATACATTATAGCTCAATACATCAACAACTTATGAAACAATACTGATTACGGCCATCATCACTGTGTTGTATCCGATGAACTAATTCCTTCATCGATAGTTTAAATTCAGCAGTCATTGTGGAATAATCTATACAAAGTTCTGTTAAGAGTGGAGACATTTACAAATGAGAGTACGGTACATAGTACTTCCATGAACACTGCACTGTAGCCGTTGGATTAACCTATTCAATTATGATCTGGAATATATAGCAATTCATGGACGACTAGTGACATATCCGTTATAGCACGAGTCACTAACAAGTGACGAAGCAGTACCATGTACATGCATCATCAGAGTACTAAAGCCGTTGTTCTGACTTCTCCACTGATAAACTAATTTCAGCTGCAATTCTTGAATAATGAATAAATGGCAAGATTATTGCTAGAGATATTTAAAAATGTCTGATCTGTATTCATTACATCCATCATCATTGCACTGCGGCCGTTCGATTAACCTATTCAATGATGACTTGGATTCTGTAGCAACTCTAGAATGAAAAAATGCAGATCCGTTAGTGTTCGAGACATTAAAAATTAAGGAAGCTGTACGGAGTTTAGCCATCATGACAGTGCATTAGCCGTTGGACTAATTTCTTCACTGATAATATAAATCCAGCAGCCATTCTAAAATTGTGAGTACATAGTTTAGTTATGTGTAGAGATACTTACAAATGAGAGTATGGTACTCAGTACATCCATCATCACTGCACTGTAGCCGTTGGATTAACATGTTCAATGTTGATTTGTATTCTATAGCAATTCCATAATGAAAAATGCAGATCCATTATCTCTGGACATATTTACAACACAGTAGTGAGAACAGCCGTCGACACTGTACTGTACCCGTTGAATTACTTTGTTCACTGAGGATGAAAATTGCAAAACAATTTTAGAATAACCATTGTACACTACGGTTATGGTTAGAGATGTTTACAATTTGCAGTACGGTACACGGCACATCCTCCAAAAAACACTGTTCCGGAAGTATTAATCAGATTAGTGATGATTTAAATTCTGTAGCAATTCTGGAAAGACAAAGTACAAATCCAGTACCTCACCAGGCATTATCAGTTGAAATAGCATGACAGAGTACATACATCAATCCATTACTGCGGCCGTTGGAATAGTTTCTTCACTCATGAATTAAATTTTACACCAACTCTGGAATAATCATTGTATAATAAGGTTATGCCTCGGGATATTTACAATTGGCAACACAGTGCTGAATACAGCCTTCGTCGCGGTACAGGTGCCGTCGTATCACTTGTTCACTGATGTAAGTTCTAAAACTATGCTGCAATAATATATATATTATTGCAGCATAGTTTTAGAACTTACATCAGTGAACAAGTGATACGACGGCACGGGTATGGCTAGAGATATTTACAATTGACAGCACGTTCCTTAGTACGTCCTGCAATAGAGCGCTGTTGCCACTGGATTAATATTTTCACTTCTGATTTAAATTCCCGAGCAATACTAGAATGATAACATTGCGCTCCATTATCGCTGCAGCCATTAACAGTTGGCATAACAGGACTGAGAACAGACATCATCACATACCTGGGACCGTTGGCATACATCCACCACTGACGATGTTTATTAAAAAGAAATTCTTTTATAACCTATGTATAGTGCGGGTATAGTTAGAGGCATTTACAGTTGACAGCACGTTACTTAGTACACGCATCAAGCGAGTAATATTGTCGAGGGTTAGTCTGTTCAAAGATGACTTAGATACTGTAGCAATTCAAGAATGAGAGAAAACGGATCCATCACATTCCCATGCATTAGCAATAGACATAGTGGGACTGAATACAGCCATCATCACAGTAGCCTAGGCGTCGGATTGAGTAGTTTAGATAACATGTTATTTCCAAAGAAATTCTAGAATAAACAATGTATAGTTCGGTCCTTGCATGGATATTTACAACAGACAGTGCGTTACAGAGCACATTCACCGACGGGCCATCGTTGCTGCACGAGTAATCTGTTCACTCATGACTTAAATTCGTTAGCATTTCAAGAATGACAAGACACTTATCCATCACCGCTGTAGCAATTAACAATGGACATAGCAGGACTGTGTGCTGCAATAATCACAGTAACGTAGGGGGTCTACTTCTTTGTTCAATGATGATGTTATTGCCGAACCAATTCTAGATAAATGAGTGTATAGTACGGTTTCGGATAGAGATATTCAAAATTGATAGCAAAGTACTTACTACATCCACCAACAGTGGACTGCAGCCATCGGAGTATTCTGTTCAAAGATGATTTAGATTCTATTGTGATTCTAGGGTGACAACAGTCGGATCCACAGTCGCTCGAGATATTATCAGTTGACACAGCAGTACTGAGTACTGCCATCAGCACTGTGCTGTAGGCGTTGGATTATTTGTTCGCTTATGATGAAAATTCCACAGCCATTCTATAGTGTCCAATGTATAGGACGGTTACGGCTAGAGGCATTTGCATTTGGAATTACGGTGCTCAGTACATTCACCAACAGAACACTGCACAATATGGGATAATCCGTTCAATTATGATTTTGATTATGTTGCAATTCTAGGATGAAAACATACAGATCAATCATTCCTCCAGCCATAAACAATTGACATAGCAGGACTTAGTAAAGCGATCATCATCATAACGTAGGTGTTGGATTAATTTCTTCACTGACGACGTAAATTCTACAGCAATACCAGAATAATCAATGTATAGCACGCATATAGCAAGAGATACATGAAATTGCCCGTAACCTACATATACATCCGTCAACCGGGCAATGTAGCCGTTTGAATGATCTGTTCATTGATTATATAAATTCTATTTACAAATTTGTTCACTTGTGAAGTACATTCCAAAGCAAGACTACAGTTATCTACGTACAGTGCGATTACGGCTGGAGATATTTACGTTTCCCAGTACGGTAGCTGATACATCAACCAACAGGGCACTGTAGCTGTTGGATTAACCTGATCAAAGACGATTTAGGTACTATAGTCATTCTAGAATGACAAAGGGTAGATTCCTTATAGATCGAGGTTTTGACAATCGACATAACTGTACTGGGCGCAGCCATCAAGACATTGCTGCAACCGTTGGATTAATCCCTTCACTGACGATTTAAAGCTCGCAGTAGTTCTTG
The DNA here is from genome assembly GCF_001483705.2 of Eufriesea mexicana. Lineage (NCBI taxonomy): Eukaryota > Metazoa > Arthropoda > Insecta > Hymenoptera > Apidae > Eufriesea > Eufriesea mexicana. The sequence continues at coordinate 616,025 of NW_016923528.1, read as the reverse complement.
AATAGTCTATGCATACATCAGTTATTGCTAGAGATACTAAAAATCCGTGGTACGGTGGTTCGTACGTCCACCCATAGAGCACTATAGCCATTGGATTTTCCAGTTCAGTGATGATTCAGGTTCTATTGCAATTCCAAAATTACAAAGCGCAAATCCGTTGTAGCTGGAGGTATTAGCAATTGACGTAAGTGCACTGAGTACAGCCATCGTCACATTAGCGTTGCCGTTGGCTTACCTGTTCACTGAAGACTTACTTTCCGCAGTAGTTGTAGAATAATCAATGTACACGTCAGTTATGGCTAGAGACACTTAAGACTCCCAATACGGTAGTTGGTGCATGCACGAATAGAGCACTGAATACGTAGGATTAATCTGTTCACCGATGATTTATATTCCACAGAGGTTCTGGGATAATAGATGCATACATCATTTATGACTAGGGATATTTTCAACACCCAGAATAGTAGCTGATACATAGGCTCATAGAGTACCGTAGTAGTTGCATTAATCTTTTCAGTGATGATATATACCCTATTGCAATTCTAAAATGACAAGGAACTTACCCACTATCTCTCGAGATATTAATATTTGACAAGACAGTACTGACTATACATTACAGCACAGCCATCATGACTACACATTATACGTTGGACTAATTTGTTCACTGATAATTTAAATATGTCTGCAATTCTATAATTACCAATATATAGTTCGGTTGTGGCGAGAGGTATGTGCAATTGTCAGTACGGTACTAGGGGCGCCCACTGCAAGGAGCACTGTAGACCTTGGTTTATGTATTTCAACGACGATTTAATTTCTGTGGCAATTCTAGAATTACAAGACATAGATCGGTTGTAGCTCGAGATATTAACAGTTGACATAATAGAACTGAGTACAGCCATCGTCACAATACCGTAGTTTATGTATTAAGTTAACCACTGGTCACTTAATTTCCATAGCAGTTCTAGAACGACGTATGTATACGTCAGATATGGTTAGAGACATTTATGATATCCAGTATGGTGGTCGATGCATCCACCAATTGAGCACTCTATCCGTTGGACAAGTTTGTCCACAGGTGATGTAAATTCGGAAGCATGGCTTGATTAACAAATGTATAGGACGGTTATGTCTAAATTTAATTCCAGTTGAGAGTACGGTTCTAGTTCATCCATCAACAGAGCACTGTGGTCGCTGGATTCATGTGTCCAATGTGGTATCAGTTTCTGTTTCAATCCTAGAATGAAGGAGGACTAACCCATTATCGCACTAGTCGTTAACAATTGACGAAGCAGTACTGAGGACTGGCATCATCACCGTACTAAATCTGTTGCATAAATATGTCCACTGGTGATGCATATGCCAAGCAAGTCTACAGTAACGAATGTACAGTACGGATGTGGCTGGAGATATTAACAATTCCTGGTACCGCAATTGGTACATCGATCTACAGGGCACCGTAGCCGTTGTGTCAACTATTTCAAAGATGACATAGAATATATGGCCATTTCAGAATAACAAAAGACAGAAGTGTTACAGCGTGATATATTTACAACTCACATAATGGTACTGAGTGCAGCCAACATCACAGACCGTAGCCTTAGAATTACTTTGCACACTGTTGACGTAAATTCCGAAGGAAAACTAGTATAGCCTATGAATAGAACGGTTATGCCTCGTGATACATACAACTGACATTGCGAGATATAGTACTTCCACGAGCCGAGCACTGCAACATTCGGATTAATCAGTTCACCGATGATACAGGTTCTAGAGCAATTCTCGAATGACAAGAGACAAATCGATTAACCTCGAGACATTATCAATTTGCAACACACTACAGAGAACAACCATCATCACAGTACCCCACCCGTTGGATTAATTTGTTCATTGATGATTTAAATTCCACAGCCATTCTGGAACAATCAGTGTATGGAACGGTCATGGATGGAAATATATGCAATTGACATAACGGTACATAGTACCTCCACCAGCAGTTCAATCAAGCCTTCGCATTAACATGTTCAATGATGATTCATATTCTGTAGCAATACTGAACTGACAAATAAAAATCACTTGCATCTACAGGCACTAACAATTGACATACCATGACCGAGTACAGCCATCATCACAGTATCCTAGGCATTGGATCAGTTTTTTCACTGATGATTCAGGTTTTACAGCAATTCTAGAATAATTAACGCTTAGTACGGCTAAGGATGGAGATATTTAAAATTGGCAGTACGGTACTCAGTGAACACACCAGCAGAGCACTGTCGCTGTAGCATTAAGCTGTTCACCGAAGATATATATTGCACAGCAACTCTAGAATGAATAAAGAGAGATCCATTGTCCCTCTAGATATACATATTACGGTACGTTGTACATACACCAAAAGAGCACTCTTGCAGTTGGATTAGTCTGCACAATGATGAATTACATTGTACTGCAATTCTAGAATGAAAAATGACATATTCATTTTCCATCGGGAAATAAGCGTTTGGCTACAAAGTATTGAGTACAGACGTCGTGACATTCCTATATTCGTTGGATTACCTTGTTCGTTGGTCATTTAAATTCTACGGCACATCTGGAACAATCAATGTGTAGTACGCTTGTGACTAGGGATATTTGCAATTAACATAACGGTACTTAGTGCCTCGGCCAGAAATGCACTGCAGCCGTTGGATAAACATGTTGAATGGTGGCTTAGATTATACAGCAACTCTAGAAGGACAAATTACTGGTCCATTATAATGACAGGCACTAACAACTGACAATGCAGTACAGAGTACAGTTATCATCACAATACTGCATCTGTAGGATGAATTCGTTCACTAATGATGTATATTACACAGCCATCATATAATGATCAATTTATAGCACAGTCAGGCCTAGAGATGTTTACAAATGATATCACGGTACTCAGTACATCCACCTTCTACACAATACTATAGCCATTGAATAAATCTGTTTTCTCATCATCCTAGTTCTTCTATCAATGGTTTGGGCAACTGTAGCTGGAGACATTGACGTAGGTGAAAAAAGCAATGACCACAGCCGTCATAACGCCACAGCAGCCGTTGGAATAATTCTATTACTGATCACTTAAATTCAACCGCAAATCTAGTATAATCGATGTAAAGATTAGCAGCGTCTAGAGATGTTTAAAATTGGCTGTGCGGTACTTGACACATCCACCAAAAGAACAATGCAGGCATTGGACAAATATGTTCAGTGACGTAAATTCGACAGTAATTTTTGAATGACGAAAGACGGACTCACCATCGCTCGGTATACTGGCAATTGATAACACAGTACTGAGTATAACTAACACCACAGTTCTGTAGCAGGTGGACTAACTTGACAACTGATGATTCACCTTCCATAGCAACGCCGGGTTAGTCAATGTATAGATGCATTATGGCTCTAGATTATTACAATTAACAGGACTGTATTTAGTGCAACCTCCAACAGAGCACTGTAGCCGATGGACTAACATGTCCGCTGTTCATTTAAATCATGTAGTAATCCTTGATTGATCAATGTATACATAATATATCGGTAGCAATGTTGACATTTGACAAAACAGAACTGAGGGTAGCCGTCTGAACAACAACATATCCATTGAATTAATATGTTCACTGACGTACTAATTCCTTCAGCAATTGTAGAATGATCAATGGATAAAGATATTGCAGATGGAGACACTGAAATGTATCAATATATTACTGAGTATCATCAGCACACTGCAAACGATTGATTAACCAGGATACTGATGAATTATATTCTATAGCAATCCTGGAATTGCAAATCGCTGATCCATTGCAGCCCGAGATATTAATTATTGACATCATAATACTGAGAACAGCCATCATCACGGTACTGTAGCCGTTGTATTAATATGTTCACTGGTGATTTAAGTTTTACTACAATTGTAAGGTGATCATGATATGGAACCGATATGGTAAGAAATATCTACAATTGAGGTTACGTTACGTAGTACTCACGAACAGAAATCTGTAGCCGTTGGATTGGTCTGTTGACTAACGATTTAATTTCTATACGATTCGTAGTATGTCCAAAGACCGAACAATAATCGCTCGAGGCATTATCATGTAACAACAGAGAACTGAGCACAGCCAACGTCACATTACTGTAGCCGTTGATATAAGCCGATGATATAAGTTTTACTACAAATCTTGAATGATCTATGTATGAAGCAGTTATTGCTAGAGATACTTACAGTTGGCAGCACGGAGTCTGGTACATCCACTAACAGATTACTGATGCCGTTGGATTAATTTGTGCAATGACGATGTTAATTCTATAGCGATTCCAGAATGACAAAAAACAGATCCATCCCATCCCGAGATGTTAGCAATTGACAACCGAGTAATGCTTACAGCAATTATGACTGTTGTATAGCAGTTGTTCTAATTTGTTCACTGATGACCTGAATTCCACAGCGACTCCAAAATAATCAATACATGGAACGGGTGTGAATAGAAATTTTTACAATTGAAAGTACGGTACTCAGTACGTCTAGAACACTGTTACCGTTGGATTATTCTGTTGACTAAGGATTTAATTTCTATAGCATTTGCGGAATGCCCAAAGATCGATACGTTATCGCTCATGAGATTAAGTAATGCCGACATATTACTGAGCGCAGACATCATCGCAGCACTGTCGCCGCGGTATTAATCTCTTCACTGATGCCGAAAGCTCCACAGCAAATCTAGAATAATCAATTTATGGTACAGGTATGGCTAGAGACAGATACAATTGATAGTACGGTACTTAGTACATCCACTACATGAGCACTGTATCCGTTGTATTAGTATGATCACTGATGACACATATTCACTAACAATACTAGAATGACAAATGGTATATCCATTATTGGGTGGTATATCAGCAAATGACAAAACAGTACTGAATGCGGCGCACTGGTTTGTCCACTAGTTATCTATAGTCGATAGCAGTCCTAGATCGGCCAATCTATATATCACGTACGGGATGTGGTTTTGTCAAGTGACGAGACAGTAGAGGTTGTAGCCGTCTGCCCAATGCAATAGCCACTGAATAAATCCGCTCGCTGAACACCTAAGTTACTCAGCACTTGTAGAATCGTCAAAGGAAGGAGCAATTGCCGCTGGAGAAATTGACATATGTTAATACAGTACTGAGTATAGTCGTCAACAGTGTACCGTAGCCGTTCAATTATTCAGGGCACTGAATACCATAGCAATTCAGCAATAATCAATGTGAACAAGAGATGTGTCTATAGATATTTGTAACTGACATTACGGTGCGTAGTACATCCACCAACAGAGCACTGCAGCCGTTGGATTAACCTGTTTAATGTTGATTTCGGTTCTATAGCTATTCTAGTATAACACAAGGCAGATCCCGTGCAGCTCGAGACATTAACAATTTACATAACAGTACTGAGTGCAGCAATCATCACTGTAATACATCTGTTGGAATTATCTCTTCATCGATGATATAAATTCCACATTAATTCTAGAATAATCAGTGAGCTTATCAGTCATGGACAGCGATATTTACAATTCCCCATACGTTAGATGGTACATCCATTAATCGCGCACTGTAGCCGTTGGACTGATCTGTATAGTGATCATCTAAATCCCGCAGTGGCTCTAGAGTAACCAATGTGTACTTCATATATGGCTAGAGGTATTAACGCCTCACAGTGCGATATATGGTACATCCGCCGACAGTGTGCTGCAGCCGTTGTATTAACATGCTCAATGATGATTTAGGATCTATGGCAATTCTAGAATGACAAAAGAGATATCCGTTGTATCCCGAGGTAACTGCAATTGCCAAAATGGAATTGACTACAGCCATCATCACATTTTTGCAGCCGTTGGGTTTCTCTGTTCACTGATGTTGTGAATTCCACAGTATTTGTAGAATAATCAGTGAACATGTCAGTTAGGGATAGAAATATATACAATTCCCTGTACGGTAGTTGGTACAGCCACCATGAGATAACTGTAGCCGTTGGAACCTCCGGATCAGTGATGATTTAAGTTCAACAGCAGCTTTAGAACTTTCAATGTATACATCAGATACGGCTAGAGATATTTACTGTTCCCGCTAAAGTTGTTAGTATATACACCAATAAAGGAATTTAACCATTGGACTAAGCTCTTCAGTGATAATCTAAATTATACTACAATTCGAGAATGACAAAGGACTGTCCCTTTACCGCTTGAGATATTAATAATTGACGAAACGATACTGAGTACAGACGTCACCGCAGTATTTTAGAGGTTTGACTAATCTGTTCACTTATAATTTATGCTATACAGCGATACTAGGGTAATCAATTTATTACACGGTTATGGCTAGGGATATTTACAATTCCCAGTACGTTACTTAGTGCATCCTTCAACAGAGCACTCTATCCGTAGGATTAACCTGTTCCATGGTAATGTAGATTCTATAGTAACTATAGAATGACAAAGGACAGTTCCGCTTTTGCTCGAGATGTTAGCAGTAGACATATCAATACTGTGTACAGCCATAATTACTTAAAAGCAGCACTTACATTTCTATTATGATCAATGTACACTTAAGTCGTTGCTAGAGATATTTACCATCCCTAGCAGGGTGGATGGAACATCCACCAATAGAGCAATGTAGCCGTTGCATTAAGCTGCGCATGGATGGTTTAAATTCCATTTCAATTCGAAAATGACACCAGATATAGACTTTAGCTGGAGAAATTAGAAATTGACATAACAGTACTGCGTAAAGCCATCATATCTGTAATCCACGCGCCGCATTTATCCCTTGATTGATAGTTTATGCTCCATCGCAGTTCCAGAATAGCTAATGTGCACCAGTTATATCCAACGATATTTACCATTCCCAGTAGAGTAGCTTGTGCACCCACCAACAGAAAAATGTTGCCGTTGGATCAATCAGTTCAGCGATGATAAATGTTCTATTGGAATTCTAGATTGACCAATGACTGACACATTTTCGTTTCAGAATTTAACAATTGACTCAATCGTACTGAGTACAACCGTGACGACGGCGTAGTGGCCGTTGGATTAATCTAATCACTTGCGACATACATTCAACAGTATTTCTAAAATAATCTATGTATACAGCAGTTATGGCTAGAAATGGGTACTATTCACAGTACAGCAGTTCGTACATCCACCTATATAGCAATGTAGCCTTTGGAATATGTTATTCAGTGATGACTTATATACTATTGCAACTCTAGGTTGACAAAGGGTGTGTCCATTGTCACTCGAGATATTAAGTACAAACGAGAATTAAAGTTATTTTTTCGGTGGCAGTTGCCACAGTATGTTCGGTACAAGGGTGAAGAACGTTTGTGTGGATGTATATATGTGCGTGACTAGTATGACTTAGAATCGTGGAAAGCTGCTAGTGCTTGGAGGATAGTCAACAAGAAAACACGTTGTGTGTTAGGGTGTCGTGTACCGTTCATATCGTAGAGAGGAGCGAGACCATTTGTACTAATTCAATTATAATTCGTGTTCCGTTATTAAACGATAAAGCTAATATAGTAATTATTACACCCACCTGCAGCATTGGGTAGCAGAGCGTGGTTATAATTAATAACATACTGAAAGATCATTCTAGAAGCTTCTATTGTAGCTGACGCGTTGAATATCGCAAATGCTGAACCACCCGATGATACAAATTATTTTGTATGGAAAGAAAGTGTAGAAGACACAACCAAAACGATAATGGAAGAAAGTTATAGAGGCAAAACCACGTCTAAACCAGTCGAGGGAGTATTAAATTATGTGGAGAAATTAAATATTTGGCCGAACGGGTTGACAATAGTTACTCATCTGAGGCAATTACTTTTAACACGATGTGCGAGGCGCAATTATCAGGATATAATAGAATGAAAGTTCTGAAAAATTATGCTGAGCATTCAAGGGAGACATAGCTCCGAACACGGAAGAATTAGAGGCACGATCCCGTAGTGAGCTACCGAATATCAAAATTTTGAAGGAATAGACCGTTCAAACGTTTCTGGACAGGGCAGACGGTTTAAATAACCAATGTATTCTACTTGGAATGAATGTTGATTACTATAAAATTAAAATGTTTTTATTACCTGAATTTGTACCCGAGTATGACCCAAACGTGGGCGTACTAGAATCGCGGAGGAATATATCTGTCAGTGACTTGAGATTATCGTTAAAGCAGGAAGAAGTTAGCAGAGCAAAGAGAAAAGAAGGAAGAACTAATAAAGAATGTGAAACAGTGAAGGAAGTGAAAAAGAGCGATAGGACAGACGGCAATTGCTGCAGCTGTGGGATCAAAGGACACAGGGCGCCTGACTGTAATCCAAATAGAAAACGTTTCAACCGTTAGGGACTCAATCGCATAGCTGCAAATTGTCGCGAACGCAAGGAAATTCAACGCCACTGAGATGAGGGCCAGGAGGAAGTCCTTATGTTTGTCTTCGTGGAGGAAGTATGAGACAATGTCGTTAAAGAGTAGATTCATCGTCATACACGCGTGAAGAGGCAGTAACGAGAATTAGTCAAATTTCTAAGAGAGACAAATTATACGAGGCGAGCGAGGAAAATGGAAATGAAATAAACGATGGTGAGGAAAATAATTATACTGTATGGCTGATGGATTCCGTATCTGCAAGCCATATGAATAATGACGAATTAATTTGAGAGAATAATTATGAGGATGAACGAAAAATTAATATGTCTGACAACGGAGGAGAGAAGTTAAACTCGAAGGGAATCGGAAATGTCACTCTCAAAGTAGCTTCCCGCAATAATGATTTGAAATTATAAAATATATTGCACGTACAAGGATTGAATTCCAATTTACTTTCTGTAGCAGACATGACTGATCATGGCTACGATATAAACTTCAATATATGTGGAGGACAAATTAGGTGGCATACAGTTGACCGCGGTAGGAGAATAAAACGCGTAATACGTGAGGATATCTATAAAAGCTTAGAGGATAGTGGCATTACCAGCAGTAAATGAGGTATGGCACAAACGCCTAGGACAAGCAAAGAAAGCAATCGTAGAAGGAATGAGAAGAAAATATCTGGCATTTGGAGTGGATTGTCCTTTGGAAAATGTATGCGTAACCCGTCTACAAGAAAAAGCATTTAAAAAGCAGCGTCAGCGCCATAATGCTATATGGACAAAACGTAGTTTAGAACTATGGCTTTCGAATTTGATAGGTCCACTCAATCCCTCGTCCTATGGAAAGAAATATTACATTTCAAGTATCATCGATGATTATTCGAGAATGATGTTTATATAACTTCTGAGGGTTATAAGTGAAGCTGCCGAAGAACTAAAAAGAATAGTAGAATTAAAGGAAGACCAAACGGAACTACGATTGAAGAGGATTAGGTCTAATGTACTTGTCCACCAAATGAGTCCTCCCAAGACTCGTGCATGTAACGGAATTGCGGAAAGAGCAAGCAGGGCAATCATCGAGGGAAGCTGGACGATAGTGGTAGATACGAAATCATGTCTTATGCTTTGTGTAAAAGTAACGAACGCAGCAGTATACATTCGAAATCGGAATAAATCGTGGGATCATGACTAACATAATATGAGATATACTACAAAAAACAACCTAACATAAAGCACATGCGGCGATGTGAGTGTATAGCGTATTTAATATGTAAAGGAGAACGTAAGAAGAAATTTGATTTAAAGACCAAAAGGGATATTTGTTGCATAAAAAGAAAACAATACACACTGTATATACATACCAGAGGCAAGAAATATAAAATTCGACTCTGACGTTGGATTTGATGGAGAAAGGAACGGATTGGAATTGTTTTGGTACAAAGAAGGTAAATGTGAAATTAATGAAAACATAATTCTTGCTAATTTTGATGTAGGAAAAGATGAAGACGTTAACGAGCCTCCTCAATGTAGCTTTGAAGGCGAAAGAAAATTAAGAATTGGAATGAATGGCGAGGAAAGTGCCAGTGAATAGGAAGGCTGCGATTATACACATTCAAGAATTGAAATAGACAACGATGAAGGTACGAGGGTAGAGCAGAATAATGAAATTGGAGAAATAACTATCGAAGAAGTAGAACCGACAACCAGAAAAATGTGGTGGAAGACCGTAGTGTGTGACGAAGGTAGGAATTAAAGTAAAAGTATTTCTGAGTAGTAGTGTGCTAGAGAAATTGAATAAACAAAGGAACGTGAGATAATATTCAATGATTAAAGATAGAAACGCAGTGAGAGGTGTTGAAGAAAAATTTCCGGCTACCATAACGGAGGCACGCAATGTCCAGAATGGGATTAATGGAGAGAAGCAGTATAGAGTGTTATAGAATCATTACAGAAACGTCAAGGGTCGCATATAGTGAATCGGCCGAAAAAAAAAAATTTGGTATCGTGTAAGTTAAGTTTTAACAGAAATGAAATTTATGAAGCTTTAGAAGGAAGATACATGCCACGATTAGTGGCATTAGGTTGTGCTCAAATATCTGGATTAGATTACGAGCAGGCATTCCCGCTGAAAATTAGAATGGAGACGTGGCTATTGTTACTCCGCATATGCGCAGAAAATAAAATAAAAGTCAACAGTTACGACGCCAAAACTGCATTTCTGCATGGAAAATTGGACGATGAATTGTACATGGAGATTACTGATGGCATTAGGAAGAAAAAGAGACAAGCATGTAAATTAAAGTAGAGCATCTATGACTGAAACAAGCAACTAGATGCTGGATTATGTGTTCAATTGATACTTTGTGAGAGATTTGTGTAAAGCAATGTGTACAAGATCCATGTCTGTTCCTCATAAGAGAAGGATACAATTTTGTGTACTGAGGCATACACGTGGACGATATGACCGAAGTCATTAGTGAAGATCTACCTGAAGAAATATATACCAATATATTTTAAAATCATATCAAATTAAGGAACCTTGGCGTAAGTAATCAATTATTGGGAATAGAATAGAATTACAAAGATTAAAAATTGATCATTGGACGACAGAATTATACGGAACGTATATTGAATGCACATGGAATGGGTGATTGCGATACGGTAAGTACGCCTATTGATGTAAATCAGAAACTGAGCGAAGAAGGTGGCAGCCCGTTGAGCGATGAACAAAATTATCAAAAGCTGCTCGGGAGGTTAATGTACCTAAGCCCATCAACGAGACCCGTTATTCCCTTTGCACAATGTTGTTTACCACAATTTAGCAACAATCCAAGAGCACTGCACGTGAACACATTGAAGAGAGAACTCCGATATTCGAAGGGGAAAATAAATTATCAAATGGAATATGGGAACACAAATGGGAAGAAGGGATTAAATTCTAACGCAGATGCTTCATTGGACAGCACTACGGGTGCCAAGTCATGCAGTGGTATTTCAGTTTACCGAAATGGAGATCTGGTCCATTGGGGAAGTGAAAAGCACCCGACAGTTGCACTCTCTTCCACAGAAAATGAATTGGAAGCGATGATGGGAGGATTAAAGGATATTAACAATTGACATAAAAGTACTGAGTACTGCGATCATCACATTACTGCAACTGTTGTATTAATCTATAAACTGAAGATTTACATTCCACAGTATTTCTAGAACAGTGAATGTATAAGCCAGTCATTGCTTGAGATATTTACAATTCCCAGTACGGTAGTTGGTACATCAATCAATAGGGCACAGTAGCCGTTGAATTAGTCCGTCCAATGACGACTTAAATTCCAATGCATGTCTAGATTATTCAATGCATACGTCGGATATAGCTAGAGATATTTCCAGTTGGCAGTACGGTTCTCGCACATCCATTATCATAGCACTCTATCCGTTGGATTTATCTGATGAATGATGATATAGGTACTATAGCAATTCTAGAGTGACAAACGACTGCCCCATTATAGTACTAGAAATTAACATGTGACGCAGCTGTACTGAGTACAGCCATCATAACGGTACTGTAGCCGCTGGATTAATCTGTTCACTGGTGATTCAAATTCCAGAGTAAGTCTAGAGTAATCAATGCGTAGTACGGTTATGGCTGCAGATATTTGCAATTAGCAGTACTGTTCATAGTACATCCATCAATAGGGTACTGTAGCAATCGGATTTATCTGCTCAGTGCTCATTTTGATTGTATAGCAACTCCAGAATGACATAATACAGGTACATTGTCCCTCGAGATATTAACAATATGCCACAAAATACTGAGTATAGCCACCGCCACTGTACTGCTGCCGTTGGATTAATCTCTTCATTGATGATTTAAATTCAACAGCATTTCTCGTATGACAAAGAGCTGATCCAATATCCGTCGATAAATTGGCAGTTAACAACGCAGTACTGAGTACATCCACCGTCACTATACCGTGGCCGCTGGATTATTCTGCTCGCTAATGACGTAAATTGCAAAGCACGTCTGGAATACCCTACGCATTTAACGGTTACGGCTACTGACATTTACAATTGGCAGTACAGTGCTTAGTACGTCCAACAACAGAGTATTCAAGCCGCTGGAATACTCTCTTCACCGACCATTGTTATAGCATAGATATCCTAATGTGACAAAGACACATCAATTATCCGGCGTGATACAAACAACTGACAACGCGATTCTGTGAACAGCCATGATCACGCTTATGTAGACGTTGTGCCACTTCGTTTACTAATAATGCATATTCCATAGCAATCTGGAATACATATTGTACAGTATGGTTATATCCAGTGAAATTAACAACTGACAGTACGGTGCATAATACATTTACCAACACAGCACTGATGCCGCTAGATTAATCTGTTCATTCATGATTAATATACAGTAATATTTCTAGAATGAAAAGCGCCAGATACATTATCCCTCGTGACATAAAAATTTGACAACGCAGTACTGATTACAGCCATTATCACGGTACTGAAGACGCTGGACTACCATGTGAACTGATGATACATTTTCCAATGTAAATCTGGAGTGATCATTTTATAATACGGTTATGGCTTGAGATATTTACATATGAGAGAGCGGCACTATGTGCATCCACCACCGGAGCAGTGCTGCCGCTGGATTTTTCTGTTCTATGAAGGTATAGACTATCCTTACAATTCTAGAATAACATAATACAGATCCATTATTGCTCGATATATTAACAATTGACAACACAGTACGGAGTACAGCTATCGTTACAGTATTGTAGCGGTAGGACTGTTTTGTACTCTGGCGATGTAAATTCCGAAGCACCTCTGGAATAATCATTGCATACTACTGTTATGTCTAGGGTTATGTACTGCTGGGAGTACGCTGCTTTGTACATCCAGCAACAGAGAATTGTAGACGTTGGATTAATCTGTTTATAGATGATGTATATACTAAAGCAATTCTAGAATGAGAAATGCAGGTGCAATATCCCTCGCGATATAAACAATTGACAACACTGTACTAACTTCAGCCACCATCATAGCGCTATAGGCGTTGGATCATTTGTTCACTGACGATGGTATTTCCGAAGAATGTCTAGCATAATGTCTAGTACGGTTACAACTAGCGATATTTTCAATAGACGGTACGCTACCTATTACATCCATCAACAGAAATCTGCAGCCATTGGATTGATCTGTTCACTGATGATTTAGATTCTATAGCAATTCTAGAATGACGGTGAACTTATCCTTCATCCCACGAGTAATTAGCAATGACAACAAAGTACAGGGTACAGCCATGATGATATAACCGTAGCCGTTGGATTAGTTTGTTCATCGATGATAGAAACTACATGGCAATTCTTGTCTAACCAGCGTATAGTTCGGTTATGGCAAAGGAAGCTTATAATTGGCAGAACGATGCATGCCACATGCACCAAACGAGCACTTTTGCCTTTGGATTAGTCTGTTCACTGATGATGCATATCCTACAGCAATTCTAAAACCAGAAATGCATAACCAATATCCTTCGAGACTTTAGCAATTGACAACACGGTACTGAGTTCAGCCGTCATCACAGTTCGGAGTACAGTCATCATCAAAATGCTGCGGACTTTAAATCGTTTGCATACTGATGATGTAAGTTCCAAAGAAACTACATGATAACCTGTGTAAAAGATGTTTACGGTTGTGGATACTTAAAATTGACAGTACGGTGCTTGATACATCATCGAACAGAGCACTGTTTCCGTTGTACTAGTGTATTCACTGGTTATGCATATCCTACAGTAATTCTAGAATGAGAAATGCGGATCCATTGTCCATCGTCTTGTTAACAATTGACAATACAGTACTGAGTACAGCCACCATTACAGTACAGCTGCCGATGGTCTATTTTATTCACTTATGATGTAAATTCCAAAGTAACTCTAGAATAAGCTATGTATAATTCGGTTACGGTTAGGGATACATACAGTTGTCAGTACGATGGTGAGTACATCCACCGACATAGCCTTGTAGCCGCTACATTATTCCATTCAGAGATCATTTTGGTTCTATATCCATTGTAGAACGACAAAATACACACCCATTACCCATTGAGATATTACGAATTAACAACACAGTGCAGAGTGCAGCCATCATCGCAGTTCTGTAGCCGTTCGATTAATTTATTTACTGATGACAAATATTTCTCAGCAATTCTGGAATGGTAAATGTATAATTCAATTATGGCTAGATATATCTGCAATTGACAGTACGGTACTTAATATATCCACCATAAGAGCAGTCTAGCTGTCAGATTAATCTGACCACTGACGGCATTATTTCTACAGCAATTCTAGTATCATCAAAGTATGAGTCAGTTATATCTAGAGACATCAACAATTGGCAAAGAACATCTGAGTATAGCAATCAACAAGGTACAACAGCCATTGTATTAACTTATCCTCTGTTCAGCGCTGTTATATAGCTAATCTTGAACGACCCATGTATAGAGCAATTATCGCTTTAGGTATAGTCAATTGAACATGCAATATTGAATGTGGCCGTCTACGATGTGCGATGTGCATCGGATTAACCCTTTCGCTGAGTGTCAAAGTTATACAGCAACTCTAGAATCAGCAATGTGTAGATCATATTTAGCAACAAATATTGACAATTGGTAATACAGTATCGAGTGTAGACATCTACATAGTACTATAGCCACTGTATTAATCGGTCGACTGAAGTTTCAACCTCCACTGCGTTTCTAGAATGATCAGAAGTTCATTCAGGTGCACCTGGAGATAGGATCATTTGAATATACGCTTCTGAATGTGGCAATCAACACCCTGCTTCAGCCATTGTATTAACCAATCCACTCATCATGTATTTTGTAACGCAGTTCGATAATTATCAATCTATAGATCAATTTTCGATGGAGACATTTACAATTTAAAGTAGATTACTGCGCATTCCAATCTACAGATTACTATTGTCGCTTGATTCGACAATTCACTGGTCACCTAACTTCTACAGCAATAACTGATCATCCTACATCAATCTTCAATCATTCTAAAGTTGCTGACGGAATAAAATGATCAGCGAACAGATTAATGCAATTGCTATAGTATTGCGCAAATAGATACTCTCAGTACTGTATTGCCACTTATCAATGCCTCTACAGATATGCGATGCATCCGTTGATCATTCTAGAATTGCAATAGTGGTTAAATCATCAGTGATCAGTATAATCCAACCACAAATGTGCTCGGTTGGTGGATGTACTACGTACTGCACTGTCAATTGTAAATACCTCAAGCCATATCTTATCTGTACATTGATCATTCTAGAATTGCTGAAGAATTTAAATCTTCAGTGAATAGATTGGTCACACGCGTAAGGTACTGTGATGATGGTCGAACTATGTAATGTGTTGTCAATTGTTAATATCTAGAGCGATAATGGATCTGTCTTTTGTAATTCTGGAATGGCTACCGAATTTATATCATCAGTGGACAGATTAATCAAACAGCTTCCCTGCTCCGTCGATGGCTACACTCAGTATCGCATTCTCATTTTTTCAACTTCGCTACCCATATATGATATTTCCGTTGAATATTCTATAATATGCTGCAGCGACCTCGCGGTGCGTGTACCAAGTACCGCAATGTCAATTGCAAATATCTCTAGCCATAACAGTACCACACATTGTTTCGTCTGGATTTGCTGTGGAACTTCCGCCATCAGTGAAAGAGTTAATAGAACTGCACCTATGCGGTGACTTTGGCTGTCTGCAGTTCTGTGTTGCCTGTTCTTAACATTTCTAGGGAAAATGTATCTCCCTTTTGTCATTCTGTAGCTGCTGTAGAATTAAAAACATTGTTGAAGAGATTAGTCAAACGGCTACTGTGCTCTGACGGTGGATGTACCATTTACAGTTCTGCTGATTGTATATATCTCTACTCGTAAACGTATTATACACTGATTATTCTACCATTGTTGTGGACTCTATATAATCGATGTTAAAATGGACGCATCTGCTACAGTACTGTGGTGATGGCTGTAGTCTGCACTGTGTCGACAATAGCTAATATCTCGAAGGATAATTGATACGTCCGATATCATTCAAGAAATGCTGTAAAATCTAAACCGTCACTGATCATATTAGTACAACGGTTACACTGCTCTGCAGGAGGAAGTAATGTGTGCCGCCGTGTCAATTATAAATGCCACTAATATTAACCGAGCTATACATAGGTTATTCCAGAGTTACTTTTGAGTTTACACCATCAGCGGTCAAACTAGTCCAACAGCTACATGGCTGTTATGATGGCTGTATTCAGTACGGTTATGTGATCTGTTAATATCTCGAGTGGCAATGGATCTTCGTTTTTCATTCTAGAATTCCTGTAGAATGTAAAACATCAGTGAACAGACAAATGCAACGGCAACAGTGCTTTGTCGGTAGATGTATTGAACACCGCACGGTCCATTGTAAATATCACTAGCCATAACCGCACTACGGATATGCTGTACTATAGTCACTATGGAATTTACATCATCAGTGAACAAAGTAGTCAAACACCTAAATTACCGTGACGATGGCTGTACGAAGAATTGTGTTGTCAAAAGTTAATATCGCGGGGTTAATATATCTGCATTTTGTCATTCTAGAATTCTCGTAGGTCATATGTCCTCATTGAATAGATTAATCCATGGCTACAGTGCAATGTTGATAGATGTGCTATGTACCGAACAGTCAATTGCAAATTTCTCTAAAGGTAACCGAGGTACACGCGGATTAATTTCGTATTGCCTTCCGACATACATCACCAGTGATCAAAGATATCCAACGTCTACATTACTGTGATAACGGCTGTTCTCAGTACTGTGTTGTCAAATCTTAATATCACGAGGGACAGTGGATTTCTGTTTTGACATTCTAGAATTGATGTAGAGTTTATACCAATATTGAAAAGATTCATCCAACGGTTACAGTGCGATATTTGTAAATGTAATATGTACCGTACCGTCAATTGTAGGTATCTCAAGAGATAACTGTACTATACATTGATAATTCCGGAATTTCTTTGGTATTTGCATCATCAGTGAACAAAGTAGGCCATCGGATTCATCACTGTAATAATGGCTGCACTAAGTACTGTGCTGACAATTGTTAAAATCTCGGTGGTTAATGGATATATATTTTGCCATTCTAGAATTGCTACAGAACCTATATAATCAATGAACATATTAGCCAGACGGTCACAGCGCTCTGCGGGTGGATGTACGAAGCACCGTACTGTCAACTGTGTATAACTCTGGCCACATCCGCAGTTTACATGGATAACTATAGAAATGCCTTGCGACCTGCATTATTTGTGAAAAAGGTTATTCATGGTCTACAATAGTGTGATGATCGCTGTACTGTTGACTGTGTTATGAATTGTGAATATTTCGCGGGACAATGGGTCTGTATTTTGTCATTCTATAATTGTAATCGTGACTAAATGAGCATTGTACAGATTAGTCCGACGGCTACAGTGCAGTGTTGGCAGATGAATGATGTACCGTACTCCCAATTGGATGTTCCTACAGCCATTACCGCAATATATGGACATTGTTCTAAATTCACTTGCGAATTTGCATCATCAGTGGACAAGGGATTCCAACCGATTAAGTACTGTGATGCTGGTTGTACTCATTACCGCCTTGTCAATAGGTAATATCTCGTGTGATAAGCGGTCTGCATTTCACCTCCTATAATTATGTAGAGTATACGTGAGCAGAAGACAGATTAATCCAACGGTAACAGTGTTCTTTCGTCCCATGTAATAATCGCCGTACTGTTTATTGTAAATATCACTAGCCATAACCGCACCAGGCGTAGATTGTTCATGAATCATTTTCGAATTCGAATCATCAGTGGAAAGAGTAGTCAAACGGCTACATAACTGTATCGATGGCAGTACTGAGTTCTGTGTTGTCAATTGTGAATTTCTCTAGTGTTAGTGGACCTGTATTTTGGCATTCAAGGTTCGCTGCAGAATATTCATATTCAGCGCACAATTTAATACAGCGGCAACAGTGCTCTTTTCCTAGATGTACTAACTACGGCACTGTGAATTGTAAATAACTATAGACATAACCGCAATATGCATATGATATTCTAGAATCACTATGGCATTTGCATCGTGAGTGGACAATGAAGTGTGACGGCTACATCACTGCGATGATGGCAGTACTCAGTACTGTCTTGCCAAACGCTTATGTCCCGAAAGATTGTGACCAGTGGTTTGTCATACCAGAATTGTTATAGGATATAATGATCATTTAACAGTTTGATCCAACGGAAACAGTGCTGCATTGGTGGATACAATAAGTGCCGTACTGTCAACTGGAAATATCTCAAGACATTCCAGAATTGCTTTAGAATATACGTCAACGGTGAACAAAGAAGTCCAACGGCTACAGTATTGTAATGATAGCTGCACTCAGAACTGTGTTGCCAATATTTAGTATCTCGAGTGATAAGGGATCTCCATTTCTAGTTCTATAATTGATGTAGATGTACATCATCAGTGAACGGATTAAACCAACGGCAACTGTGCACTCTTGATCGATGTATTTAACGCCGCACTGTCGATTGTAGATATCACAAGACATAGCCGCACAAAATATAGTATATTCAAGAATCATTTTCGCATTTGCACCATCAGTGAGCAATGTATCCTGGCGTCTATATTACTGTGGTGATGGCTGTATTCAGTACTGTGCTGTCAGTTATTAATGTCTCGCGAGTCAGTGGAAATGTACGTTGTCTTTCTAGGGTTGCTATAAAACATACATCACCATTGAATATGCAAATCCAGCGGATAGCGTGCTATATTTGAGGATGTAACTCGTACCGAACTATCAATTGGAAATATCTCAACACATGAAAGTACTACACGTTGAATGTTCCGGAATTGTTTTGTAATTTGCATCGTCATTGGACAGAGTGTTCCATCGGCTACAGTACTGTGATGATGGCTGTACTCAGTACAGTGTTGTCAATCGTTACTACCGCGAGGGTCAGAGGATCTGTATTTTGTCATTCTAGTGTTGCTATAGAATCTAATTTATCATTGAACAAATTACTCCAGCGGCAACAGCTTCTTCTTGTTAGGCGTGCGAGATACCGTGCTGCCAATTGTAAATATATCTAGACATAAATGTAGTGTACATAGATTGTTCTAGAATTGCTTTGGAAATGACAATACCAGTGAGCAAAGATACACAACAGTTAAAACACTATGATGATGGCTGTACTCAGTACCGTGTCTTTAAATGTTTATATTTCGAGAGATAATGGTCCCGCTTCTTTCGTTCTAGAATTGTTGTATAATATACATCATCAGTGAATAGATTAATCCAACATCAACACTGTTCTGTTGGTAGATGTACTAAGTACCATACGGAGAATTGTAGGTAGCACTAGCCGTAACAGTACAATGCGTATGTTCTTATAGTATTGCCTTGGAATTTACATTATCAGTGGACGTAGTATTCCAACGGCAACAGTACAGTGATGATGGCAGTACTCATTACAGTATTGTCACTTGCTAATATCTCGAGGGACAGTGGATCTGTATCTTGACATTCTGGTATTGTTATAGAATTTGAATCATCTCTGAACAGATTTATCCAACGGCCACAGCGCTAGATTGCTGGATGTAGTAAGCACCGTACTGTCAATTGTAAATATCTCAAGCCTCAAACGTTGTATACATTGATTATTCCAGAATTGCTTTAGAACTTACACAATCTGTGAAAAGTAGCTCCCACGGCTACAGTACTGTGATGATGGCTGTACTCAGTACTTTGTTGCCAATTGTTAATATCTCAAGTGATAATGGATCTCACTTTTATCACTCGAGGATTGCTATGAAATCGAAGTCGTCATCGAACAAATTAATACAGCGGATGCGGTGCTCTGCAGGAGGATGTACTAGGTACCGTTCCGACAGTTGGAAATATTTCTAGACCTATCCATACTATATGTTGGTTATTCAGAGTTGCTTTTGAACCGAAAACATCAGAAAAGAGATCAGTCCAACTGCCGCATTACTGTGATGATTGCTGTACTCAGTACTATGCTGACAGTTGTTGATGTCTCGAGAGGAAATGGACCTGTCCTTTGTCGCGCTGGAAAAGCTATAAGATCCGAATCATTATTGAAACGATTGATCGAATGGCAACAGTGCTCTGATGCTTGAATTACTAATTACCGTGCTGTGAATTATAAATGCCTATAACCAAAAGCGTGGCATACATTGAATGTTCCAGAACTGGTTTGCAACAGATATTATCAGTCAAGGAAGTTATTCAACGGTTACAATACATTGATGACGGCTGTACTAAGTGCTGTGTTGTCAATTTTTGGTATCTCGAGGAGTAATGTATCTGCATTTCTCGTTCTAGAATTGTTGTGGTATATACATCGTCATTGTGCAGTTTAGTCCAGCGGCTGCAATGATGTATTGGTGGATGTACAAAGTACCGTGCAGTCGGTTCGAAGTATCTCTGATATAGCCGTGATATACATCGATTATTACAGAATAGCATCTTAGTTTACATCATCAGGGAACGAAGAATTACAACTGCTGTATTAGTATGATGATGGATTTACTCAGTAGCCTGTTATCAATTGCTAATTTCTCGAGGGAAAATGGAACTTCATTTTTCATTCCACAATTGCTGAAAGATATACATCTCCTGTGTACTCTTTAGTCCAACGGCAACCGTGCTCTGTGGTATATGTACTTATTACTGCACTGTGATCTGCAAATGTCACTACACTAAGCCGCGCTATCCATAGGTCACTCAAGAATTACTTTAGAACTCACAAAGTCAGTGAACGAAGTAGTACATCGGCAACATTACTGTTATAACAGCTGTACTCAGAACGGTGTCGTCATTTGTTAATATGCCGTGGGACAGTTTATCTGTATTTTCTCGTTCTAGAATTATTACAGAATCTAAATCGTCTTTGAACTGATAAATCGACCTTCAAATATGCTCAATAGTTAGATGCTCTATGTACCGTAATATCAATTTTCAGTATCCCTGCCATTTATCGCACTATACATTGATAATTCTAGTATTCCCTTTAATTTACGTTATCACTTAGCATCTCGAGGGATAATGGATCTGCATTTCTCGTTCAAGAATTACTGTTGAATATACATCATCTGTGAACGGATTGATCCAACGGCAAATGCGATCTGTTGGAGGAAGTACTAAGTGCCGTGCAGTCAATTTCGAATATCACTAGCCATAACCGCATGATACATACGTTGTTCTAGAAACACGTTTGAATTTGCATTATCAGTGAACAAAGTTGTAATGCGGCTACATGACGGTGATGGTGGGCGTACTCAGCACTTTGTTGTAAATTGCAAATACCTCAAGGGTCAGTGGATCTGTATTTCTCGTTCTTGAATTGATGCGGGATGTACATCGTCAGTGAACAGGATAGTCTAACGGTAGCAGTGCTATTTCTGTGGATTTAGTAAGTGCCGTATTGACAATTGGAAGTATCTCAAGCCATAACTGTAAGATACAATGATTATTCCGCAATTGCTTTGGAATATTGACCATCAGAGATCAAGATTATTCAACGGCTGCAATAATGTAATGAGGACAGTAAACAGTTCTGTGGTTTCCCTTTTAATTTATCGTGGGATAATAGATCCGCTTTACTGGTTCTAGAATTCCTGTGGAATATAAATCATCAGTGAACAGATTAGTCCACTGCATGAGTAATCTATTGGACGATGTACTAAATGCCGAACTCTCTATTGTATATATCACTAGCCCTAACCGGTCAATACATAGGCTATTCCAGAATATCCTTCGAATTAACATCATCAGTGAACAAAGTACTCCATCGGCTACACTACCGAGATGGTCGGTGTATTCAGTACTGTGTTGTCAATTGTTAATAACTCGAGGAACAGTAGACCTGTGTTTTGTCATTCTAGAATTGTTACAAAGTTTAGATCATCACTGAACAATTTAATCCAACGTCTATTATGTTATACTTGTGGATGTAATAAGCACTGTCCAGGGGATAGGAAATGTCTCTAGCCTTGACTGTAATATACAATGATTAATCCAGAATAGCTTTGGAACCTTCATGGTGTGTGAACATAGATTTCCAACGGCTACAATGCTGTGATGATGACTGTAATCAGTTCTCTGCTGCAATTTTTTAATTTCTCGAGGGATAACGGATCTCCATTAGTAGTTCTAGAAATGCTGAGGA
The DNA here is from genome assembly GCF_001483705.2 of Eufriesea mexicana. Lineage (NCBI taxonomy): Eukaryota > Metazoa > Arthropoda > Insecta > Hymenoptera > Apidae > Eufriesea > Eufriesea mexicana. The sequence goes on along the minus strand of NW_016923528.1, from coordinate 593,288 downwards.
ATATACACTGTCAGTGAACAGATTAACCATACCGCACAGTGATCTGTTGGAAGATGTACGACATGCCGTGCTGTAAATTGTAAATATCACTAGCCATAACCGCACAATACTTAGAATATGCTAGAACCGCATTCGAATTTACATTATCAGTGGTCATAGTTGTGCAACGACTACGTTACTGTGATGATGGGTATACTCAGCACGGTGTTGTCAATTTTTAACAACACGAGGAACAGTGGATCTGTGTTCTCTCATTCTGGAGGAGTTATAGGGCCTAAATTATCATTGAGCACTTTAATCCAACGGCTGGTGTACTATATTTGTAGATGTAACTTGTACCGTACTTTCAATTGGTGATGTCTCAGGCCATAACCGTACTATGCATTGATCATTACAGAATTGCTTTGGAATTTTCATCGTCGATGAGCACACATATGCAACGGCTACAGTGCTGTGACGATGGCCGTACTTTGTACTGTGTTGTCAATCGCTAGCTTCTCTTGGGATAGTGACATGATCGCTATCGTTCTAGATTTGCTTTAAAATATAAGTGATCATTGTAGATATTAATCCAGCGGCTACGCAGCTCTGATGGTGGTTGTAATAATTACCGTAATGTCAGTTGTAGCTATCAATAGCCATAGGAATACAATGCATAGGTTACTCTAGAATTACTTTATAATGTACATCATCGGTGAACAATGCAGTAAAATGGCTACAATACTGTGACGATGCCTCTACTCAGCACTGTGCTGTTAGTAGTTACTGTCTCGAGGGAGAATTGATTTGTATTCTGTCATTCTAGTGCTGCTATGGAACATATATAGTCATTGAACAGAATACACCAACGGCTACAGTGCTCTATTTTAGGATGAACTAAGCACCGTACTGTCAGTCGTAAATATCCCTAGCCATAACAGTATCATACACTGATTATTCCAGAATTTCTTTGAAATTAACAGAAGCACAGTACTGTAACCCTTGAATCACATTGTTCACTGACGATGCAAGTTCCAAAGCAATTTTACAATATTCCATGAACAGTATGGTTACGGTTACAAATATTTATTGTTAATACGGTACTTTTCACATCCGCCAGCACAGCAGTGTAAACGTTGGATTAATCTGTTTAATGATGATTTATATACTTCAACAGATCTAGAATGAAAAAAGACTGATTCGCTATCCCTCGAGGTATATAAGTAAACAAAATAGGTATAGATAAGCAATATACATCACAGTACTGAGCAGGACAACCACCGCTGTGCTGTAGACGGTGAATCATTTGTTCACTGATGATGTAACTACAAAATCAAATCTATTGTAACCACAGTACAGTATGGTAATGGATAGAGATATTTATATACGCCAGTCCTTTCCTTGGTACATCCATTAACTGAGCACTGCTGCCGTTGGAATGATATTTTCATTGATGGCTTAAATTCCCAAGCGACTCTAGAATATCAATTGCATGTTACGTTTATCTCTACAGACGGTTACTATTGACAGCACGTTACCCAATACATCAATCTAGAGAGTACTGTTGCCGTTGGATTAGTCATTTCACTGATAATGCACGTCCAAGTACAAATCTAGATTGGAAAATGCTGTTCCATAATGCCCCGAGGTATTAACATATTACAACACAGTACTAAGTACAGCTCTCATCATAGCACTGTAGCCGATGGAATGCTCTGCTAACTGGTATATATTCCAAAGCATTTGTTGAATGACAACCCACATATCCATTATCCCCGGACATATTGACTGTTGACATCACAGTAGTGAGTTCAGCCATCATCGCAGCACTGTAGCCAATGGATTATCATGTCCACTGATGATATGAATTCCAAAGTAATTGTAGAATAATCAATATATATTACGGTTACGGCTAGGGATGTTTACAAATGGCATTAAGGTGCGCAGCACATACACCGTCGGTGTACTGTAGCCTTTGTATTGATCTGTTCAATGATGATTTGGATTCCATGGAAACTATATAATGACAAAATGCAGATCCGTCGTCACTCATGGTATTAACAGTCGATAACACAGTACTGTGTACAACCATCTTCACAGCTCTGTAGTCGTTGGAATACTTTGTTCACTGACGCAAGTTCCGAAGCAATTCTAGAAAAACAATACTCAGGTCCATTACCTCTCCAGGCATTAACGGTTGACAACTGAGTACTGATTACCGCCATAATTACAGAACTGTAGCCGTTGAACTACTTTGTGCGCTGATGATATAAATTAGACAACTATGCTAGGATAATCAATATATAGCGCTGTTATTTCTAGAGATGCTTAAAAATGATATTACTGTGTTTAGCACACCCACAACTAGAGCACTGCAGGCTATGGATTTTAGCCCCCAATCATGACTTAAGACTTATAGCATTATAGAAATATAAAGGGCAGGTCCACTACACCTGGAGGCATTAACAACTCACAACATAGCACTGAGTACAGCAATTATCAAAGCACTCTAGCCGGAGGAATAGTTTATTCACTGGTGTTGTAAATTATAGAATTTCTGGAGTAATCATTGTATACTAGCTTTACGGTTAGAGATGTTTAAAACTGACAGTACGCTGCTAAGTACATTCTCCAATAGAGCACTGTAGCAGATGGATTGTTCTGTTCAATGATGATATATTTTCTGTCGCAACTCTGGAGTGGCCGGAGAGAGATCCCTTAACCCGCTAGATATTAGCAATAGACAACGCAGTACTGAGTGCTGGGATCACAACCGTACTGAAGCCTTTGGAGTAGTCAGTTCATAGTTGGTTTAAATTCCCAAGCAATTCTAAATAATCATTGACTATTACGTTCATCTCTTGAGTCGGTTGCTTCTGACAGTACGGTACCCAGGGCACCAGTCAGGAGAGCGCTATTGCCGTTGGATTAGTAAGTTCACCTGTTATTTGTGTTCCACAGAAATAATAGAATGAAAAATGCGGAACCATTCTCCCTCTAGATATTAACAATTGACAACGCAGTTCTGAGTACAGCTATCGCCACAGTACACTAGACATTCAGTTACTTTCTCCATTGATGTCTTCAGTTCCACAGCAATTCTGGAACTGTAAATGCATAAATCAGTTGTGGCTAGAGATACTAGCAATTGATGGTGCGGCACTTAGTACATCCACAAAGAAGCACTGCATCCGTTCGATTAATCCGTTCCTTGATGATCTGAATTACAGAGGAGTAATACAATGACAAAGGGCATATCCATTTCCGCTCGAGACATTAATAATTGACAAAACAGTACTAATTACAACCATCTACACATTACGGTAGACATTGAATTAATTTTTCCACTGATGATGTCAGTTCCGCAGCAGAAACAGAATTATCAATTCATAGATCAGTTGTCGCTAGAGATATTTCCACTTGAGTATACGGTACACGGGACAGACGTCAACGTATGTTTATATCCGTCGTCGAATATATGCACTGATGATTTAAAGACTACAGCAATTCCAGAGCGACGAATGGATAGATCAATTATCACTTCATGCATAGACATTTCACAATGCAGTATTGAGTGTAGCTATCTACACAGTGTTATTTCCATTGGACTACTCAATTCGCAGATCATCTCTTTGCAGATCAGCAATTCTTGAATTGTCAAGGGATAAATCAACTATAGCAGAGGATAATAACAACTGACAATACATTTCCGATTACAACCATCTGAACGGTACTATAGTGATTCGATTAATCTATTCTCTGGTCATCAAGTCTGTACAGCAATTATAGAAAGAAAAATGGACAGATCAATTACCGCTAGAGATATTTGGTAATGGCAACACATTACAAAGTGTAGCAAGATACACAGTACTACAGCAAGTGAATTAATTAATTCCGTGTTCTCCTTAGTTGTTCAGAAGCTCATCTATATTCTACGGATAGTGCAATTGTCGCTAGGGTCGATGACATATGTCAACAGACTACTGAGTGTAGCCATCTGCACAGAACTATATCCAAAGGATTGATCTATATAATGATGATTTAAATTCCAGAAATACTCTATAATAATCAATGTATAGATGAATAGTGTCTAGAGTGCTATATAGTTGACTATACGGCACTAACCACAGCCACCAATACAGAAATACAGCCGTTGGAATAATCTATACACTGACGACTTTAGTTCCGTAGAGATTCCAGAATGATCAAAAGGTATATCAATTGTGGCTCGAGATATAAGCGATTAACATTGCGTTACCGCTTATCGCCATCAACATGGTACTACAGACGTTGTATTAACTTATTCTCTCTTCATCTACGCCCTTCAGCAATTCCCGAATGAATAACTTTATTCACGAATAACACACAATTCATGCTTTTGCAGCGCAGTTTGAAAGCAGCTAAAGCGATCTTTTAGAAAATTATCGATTTTTTTGTGATGTTGTCCTACTGCTGCTGCAGAAATGCGCAAAATAGCACAGAGTAGCGCTATTCACTGAATAACACTTCTATCGTGCATACTTAGCGCAGTGTGATTACTCTTTCAACGAAAATTTAGAATAATTGTGTTTTTTGCCTTAAAGTTCCTTCACTGCTTTGGAGCGGCACATAGTAACACTATTCTAGTAAAGTCACGTACTTCCAGCAACTACAGTTTGTTTGATAACGGTTTCAGCGAATTTTTAAAAAATTTGCGATTTTCGGGAGAATATTTACTACTGCCACATACCTGCACAGAAACCGTGGCAATATGATTACAGTTTCAGCGAATGTTAGGAAAGCTTTCGATTTTTTGCTGCAAAGCTTTACCACTGCTTCAGATCTGCACCGAATATTCTTATTTTAGTAATATCACACACTTCACGCAATTTAAGCGCAGTTTTATTACATTTGTGTCGTCTGCCAACCTTTACTGACAGGTATATCGCGCCACGTTAACTGTACCATCCTCATTAAATAAAAGAATCTATACAACAAGCGCGATCCAATAAAGGACATGTACACCATAAATATAAGTACGTGTAGAATAAGAGTGATTCAACAAAGGTCATATTATATCCATATTAAAACGAGGACGCTAGACCCGTGCATCTGCTTTTCCAGCGCCAAAGCCACTTATAAAGGCGGAGATGACGAGTCCCGTTTCAATGTGCACAGCTTCCTGCCAGGCAAAAACGCATGATGGTACCATAGTGGCGAGGGAAGAAGCTTGGTCCCGATTTCGCGCCGATCATGCTATTCTGGTCTCACGATCCTCGCTCTTTGCTCCCCAGAGATCGTGCTCTGGGCACGCTGTTGTCTCGAGTGTGACGTTTATGGTGGATAACGACTGAGCTCTAAAAACTGTCACGATGAACACATAACGGTTCGAAGGCTTTCTTGAATATATTTATGGATTCAGGTTGATGCAATTTATGGTGAAATGGAAATAGAAGTTACTTGTACTTCAGTTATTATCATATAGTCGTCTCTTAAGCCAAACAAGCATCCTAACAATGCGAGGAACATGAGTTCACCCTTCTCGAATTGAGTATGGACCATTCTTAGGTTTCAATTTGTGAACTTTACTTCCTTGATTGACACTATTTTTGTACTATTCTCCTGATACATCCGTGCAAATTACGCGATGGTTTTCCGTCGCTCTAATAGCTTCGTTCGCGGCAGCAATTTATCTGCTGGTACGTTCTGCATACGAATATCCTTTACCACTGCTAATGTTTATATATTGCTTCGCTTGGGAATATTCGTTACAAATTCGGGTTCTAAAATTTCATCATATTTCTCATCGTTTATTCAGCCTCTAGATTAACTGTACGTTACTTCACATTGTTACACATATTACGACTATTATTCGAAACAATTTTAGTTCTTTCCATGTTTGCACACGTAAAAATGGAGCCATATACTTTCTTCATGAACTGTACCTCATAACATCCTTGAAGTGCTTATATCGTCACCAGAAGGAACACTTTTAACCTTCATTTATTGTTTTAACCATTACCTTCAGAAGATTTAACGATAACTATTATTAGTTTTCCAGTTATGTTTCTTTAAGCACACTGTATTTAAACTTCGCTTCAATTCCGTTCAATGATGCTATTCACGTCGTGGGCCACACATAGGTAATTACCAAGCATCCCAGTTAAAATTTCAGTTACGAGTTGTTTAAATCGAATTTATGCTGGGAAATTCCCGACGATTTTTGTGTAGATAATACACGCAATTTCATTTAATCCGGACAACCTGCATACGCGTCATATATATCCAAGCGAGGGTAATGCATTTCCAAACGCTCCTTTGCGCGGCATTCATATTTTCATGTTGCATAGGCTTACGCTCTTTCATAAATATTAAATAACTTTCATGAAAGACTATGAAATGCAATTCAATTATGATAACTTAAAGCAAACGGACTATACTCTAATTAACCGTGATAAGAATTAAACTAAATGAGGTATCTGTTATCAATCTCATATTTCGTAATGGCCAGTTCCCTCTGAAATTCGTATACAGAATCGAACTTTAGAATGAAAAATCTATTTTCGTTCGTGGTAATGCTTGCGGAATGTACTTATTGAGGAACAATTATCGGGCCGCTTAAATACTGAGAGGACCAAATGGACGCTCATCATGAAATGGGTCAGAACAAAAATTTGAATTATATGGATATATTGGAAATTTATTTCTACGTAGTTTGTAAATACCTTTGTGTTTATGTACATCATTTAGGAATAATACGAATAGATGTCTATCTAGTTTAAACCTATACTATAATGACGTAATACCGATAGTTCCATTATAAAATTTACATATTTTAGGCAAATGTAGAAATAAGGTAACATTGGTGATGTTTCAAATTCTAAGCTTGCTTGTGATAAGGTATGTATCCTAACGCCTCTGGTAGGTCCCAGAATGCGTAGAACTTCTTAAAATCTTGTAATTATTATCAATTCAGACCGAAAATCGAAAAATTTTGTCAATAACCTGTAATTCTCGAGGAAAGAATACTTACGTTCCAAATGACAGTGGAACACTGTTTAAAAGAATGAGTGGAGTACACCTAGTCCTGCTAATTCAGTATAACAAAGCATTGAACGAGAATACCCAAGTCAATTCAGTTTAATTAACAACATGTATCAAAGTAACAAATTTGACAGTATACCAAACTATCTAACAAGGTGTTCTAAGAATCTGGCACGTTACATTATATTGCACACAAGCTCGTTAGGAACAGCACGATACCAAATATTAAATTTAGCTCCACGACATATTGGACAGCCCAAGTTAGTTTCGAGTCGTACCTAAGAATTCATACCCTCATCACACATTTTAACAGCGTTAGAAGGATCGAGGGAATCTCTGGTAATCTTTTCGCATATTAGGTGCTGAAGAGCCTTGTAAATTGTGCAGACATATTTAAAAAACCTCAATCATTGTTCCAACCCTTTAATGAAGACGATACTACCTTCATCATTTACAAAAAAATAAATCTGCATTGCATACGACTCAGTTATTAATATACTCATTACTAATGTTGACAATACCTATTCTACCTTATATCTATCCAGCCAATCCCTTCACACCATGAAATAGCTATTATGTCGCTCCTCTCTGATGAAAGTTCTTTTTTTCTTATACTGATACACATCTCATCTCTTTGTATATTTGCGTATATTCTTTTTTATATTTACTTTCTTGTCTTATTTCTGTTTTTCTTTGTTACTCTTAACTTTGTGCCTCACTTCAATAACTTTCTCTTTACTTTTCAGGTCGGTTAATCCTGTATTGGTAGAGCAACGAATAAATAAACTAGGCATTAATAGAAGTTGCGATATTAAGTAATAACTCATGCTGCCGACCAAACCAAATTAAACTATCTAGTTAACCATTGTTCCAAGTTATTTACTCCGAATAATTAAAATACTGCGAAATAAAAACGTAGTCAGCAAACTCAGTCCACTAGCCAACAATAATTAAATCACGAACTGCATAGCACTTCAATGCATATAGCAAAATTAATGATAACCACGGATTCAGCAATAAATCCAAGCGAAGTTTACGATCAAACATTCCTATATCAAATAACCCTGTATGATAGGACCAAAATGAATGCAAAAAACTTCGACGTATATTAAGGGAGAGATCGCCGGCTGAATATCTAACACAAGGAAGGTCGTACTGATGGCTCCCCGCTATCGAATTTGTAGCCAGTTCTGTTACTCCTGCCCATTGAAGTACCTGTTCGGTGTCTTGTCTTTCCGCCTCCAGCGAGAGGAAAATGAATTCGAGTCGAATCCGCGAAGCCGTGTATCTTCGTTCACGCGCCCGTTATCCAGGAGATGGATGAAAGTCTGGCAGCACGACGCCGCTAATGTCATACATTGACGTCAGGACGGACGGATGCGCGCGTTACTTACTTCCGTTTTGCGCCAATTAGCACCTATACTGGCGACGAGTCGCGGAGGAATTGGAATTAGAGTGGAGCGAGTTTCATCGATCGAGTGCATTTTCAACACGTTGCCCTCGGCGATCCAATCGTTGCGGAAAACCAGCGGTTCGGAAAATTCCCGCAGAAAATTCTACGATATCCTTTAAAGCGCCTTACAATGTATCGGGTACTAATTAACGCGTGGAATTACTCCATTCCGGAATTACATGCATCGTCATTTGATATTTACCGCTAAACCTGGCACAGGTTGATCGACCAACGAGTGAGAAGAGGAATGAAGAGTTTGGAAAAATATAGGACAATAAATTTAACTTATATTGGGCGCAATATCACGCAACCATGTGATCAAGGCAATGATCGTTTCAATGGGGAATTTCAAGTAAAACGTTTGGAAACGGCTCTGGGTTTGGACCTTTGCAGGTTTAATGTACGAATTAATGCTGATTTTCTACTAGTACACGCTTAAGTCCAAACATCCTGATATACTCACGCGACACTGAGCATAGTTATGTTACTAAATTTTAATTGGCAGCTTACACACTCATTCTGTTCTAAATAAAATCTTATTAAAATAAAATCTCAAATTGTATGCGCCCCATGCAATTTCTGCCTAATGCGAGTATAATTGATAACTATGGGATTCAGTATGAGAAACTTACGACGATGTAGACCCGTTATAGTGGTGTAAGCGGTTAGCACCATACACTACTATGTATATGGCTTGCGTACTTTCGTGAATCTTACTTTTGTATCACAGGATTGAATTTATATTGACACTGTTTTACTGTAGAAGACAGGGGCAGTTTCTTGCTGGAAAATGGCAAATATTGGAGCACTGGTTGTTTCAATAGAAGGAATGTCTTTTTTGCATTACGAAAATTTAAGATTTGTAAAACCGCTGGAGTCACCCCATGAAAGTTAATGGGCAATTTTTCGTATCCAAGTAATTTCAAACACATTGAAGGGTATACCAGCGACATTTTACTTATTAGAGGATTTATATGGTAGAATATACACAAGATGGTGTTCCATTAACATTCACAAGTCATACTGAATAAGATGAAGTAAAATTCCATCTGGCCTTTAAAGTAATAGCAAGCAAGAGCGGAGATTAATGGAATAATTTATTCCGAAAGAAATTACCTAGCGTTCAAAAATCGTATATTAAATACCTTGGGGTTTCCGCAGTGGTCTAATTTTCCACAATTTGCGGCCCAGGAATAAATTTCTAAAAGAAGCAGTATTCTTACGACTTCCCCAATCTTTTAACCGGAAACCCGTCACCGTCCCCCACCACAAACGTGTCCAAGTGGTAGTTCGGACGAAGAACGCAAGGGTACGGTTTTACAGTTATATTCTCGGATGTCTCCTCGCAAAGTCATAACTTTTCAAATGCTAAGGTAGCGTAGACCCACGTTTGCACTTGCTTGCATGCAATGGAAAATCATTGAACGCAGAGACAAGTTGCTAGACGTTCAGTTGCCTCTATGAGAATGCATTCGTTGCAAATACCATATTTACGACGCTGGAATATAATATTGTCATCGCGATAGAGCGCTTAGCGAACGCTAACGAATGGGCACTTTCCGATAGTAGACGGCGAGCATAATATATACGCCGTAAGCCGGAGGCTAGCAATAGGTTACGGCGCTCCATAATAGCGTTGTTCCAATTATTTTGCCCCATTGCATTTTGCATACATGCGAGCAGCATTATTTCCGGCGAGCGTGTTCCTCTCTACGACATAGCGACATTTGCCTTTAAACAAAGCACAGTCCGACGCATACTTGCAGCAATTTTCAAATGAAACTTCGTGTCCATTTTTAATTCCCCTCAGCGTGAGGAAAGCGCGCGAATCGGCGCGCGGTTTGAAGTAATATGGGTGTCTGGATCACATTCGGCTGCTGCAAATTAATACGATAGAGCCGAGCTTGACGAAATCATTAAATAGAACTTTCTGCTGCAAGGCTTATTCCCTAGGATTTATATGCCCATTTTGTTTCGTGACCTTGTTCCTGGAATAGTTAATTTTGAGTATTATTGAGATTGAATTATGTTTTAATATTATTCATATGTACCGTGCTTGTGTGCAGCTTTATGTAGAATTACGATAAGGAATTGTAAACAAGATTTTCTAGCCTATAAATGATCATTACCGGTTCTAAACGGCATGCTTGTATAAAAGCGTGAAAAATTAATCAGTTTCATAAAGAAATTGAAACGAAAAATGGCAGGATTCCTAATTCTCGAAATAATATCTTGTTAATTACTTGACGAATATCAATAGGATGCTATGCCCTATTTAAGGGTACATTAATTAAACCTCTATTACAGGGGAAGTCATAACACAGAGTGGGAAGATGAAGAAAAGGAGTGAATTATTTATAACATACTATACACTTCCATACCTTGTCGATACATATAAGAAGAAAAATTTAGAGATCATTCAATGTCGCATTTAACATTTTCATTTCCCTTTTTATTTTGCACGATATTTTACTTCTACACATACTTCTACCTAATCATAAATAAAAGAATAATTCATATCCTACCATTCCTTATATCTACGCGAACGAAAAATATTTCCATTTAATGCTGAACCTACAATGAATTAAGTGTCTATCCACAAACATTTTTAATTAAAAATATATTTAATTAAAAAAAACATATTTAATTAAAAATTTCATATTACATAATATCACGATCTTTCATGTAACACTGTAATATGATCAATCCTCCAGTATTTCCATTCAGTACAATTTTCCAACATTCGGAATTAATATCCTTGATGTTGAAGTTGCTAAATATCTAAATCACTGAATTACAAAATTACTAAATTGAAGGATGGCGAAAACTAGCGTTGAGTTACAAAATATTGACAAAGCAGCAAGAACAGTATAACACTATCGAGAAATTTATAATACCCTTCTAACGAAGGAAGGAACGCCATGATGACAAAGCGAAAACACACAAAGGCGCACTCTAATTTAACTCTACTTCGAACACCATGCATCTCACTTTCGTGCCGGTCACAATTGATTTCTATGGACACTCTTAATGTCGCCGAGGACCGTGGTTTTCCGTAACCTACGTTTGACATCCACATAGGGAGCGTGGAACTTAATCTTGTTACCCAAAACAACTTTTCCATTTGCTTCTAGGAAGTATTGCTCGGTTTACAAGTTCTGTTGGCAATCGCCGATTCGTGGTTTCTTTCTGAAATGATATCCTACACTATCCTATATATGACAGATACATATTTCGTCATTTTACAAATAAAAAGTATGGAATACGGACCTTTTATGGGAGAAAGTTGAGAAACGAGAATAATCGGTAAATTTATAGTTGAGAAGTTGATGTAGTATTCCAGGTGCAACAAAGGAGCCCATCCCTTCTGGGAGGATGTTTGAACTATTCTTATTGATATTGAAATTACCATGCTATATGTGACTGATTTAAAATTCGTCACTGTACAACATTTATAATGAGGAATTCTGCAACGAATCGGGAAAGAGATCGCCCTATTATAGGAAGGAATTGAAAATCGAGGATAATCGATGAGCTTAGAACCGATTTGTAAAAATGGAATACTGATTGGAGGAGAAGAAACTTTGAATTGACCTTCTTAATATCGAAGTTAATGTTCTAAATGATTGGTTTAAAATTCATTTCTCAACATTAAGAATAAAGAATGTTGCTACGTATAATATTCAACGATAACTAACGAAGATAATCCCTTTGCGGGAAATGGTTGAAGACATTAGTTCGTTTATACCCCAATGTTTATACACTGTGGCCATTCATTAATATTCACGGTTACTTCTAACTTTTACTTTGAAGATACCTTTCTAATCCGTAACTCAGTTCCTTAACGGATAAAGATTATTGAATATAATTGCAAAGTGTATGACTACTTCTTCCGTAAAGAACACGAGTGAAACGTGTGTTTTCCATGTCAGATTTTTCAAAATAACTACTTCTGATCTACACAATAATACACTATTGCCCCCTTCTCAAACTTTTCCAAAAATTAATTTTAAAGTATTCTGAAATTACGATTCTTGTCTTGAGCCAAGGAAGTAAAATTACGTCTAGATTGAAGTTGGTAATCTTAACATCACAAAAGAAACAGCAATTCCTGTAACAATGCGATAACACATGATAATATCCCTTAATCGGTACACCCTTTAAGAGCATATTTTTAAAGCAAAAAAATAATGACTTAAATTTAAATTAAGAAATTTTTATCGGATCGTTGATAAGAATATTTCGCCTTGACATTTCACATGGAGTTGGTGAAAAGGAAATAGAATCGAGTTAAGGGATGGAGCAAGGGAGATTGTCTCGGAGGGAATGCCGGAAGTCAGTGCATTCTCTCTTTAAGTGGGGTGTCTGTCAAGTCATGTTACCTTCATGGGGTTCGGAGTTTCGTGGAGGACACATCACGCCAAGGAACCATAGGCGAAAAATCAGCGCGTGCTTTGCATTATAAATTTCACGCCGAATATACGCCTGCACATCGTTTATTATTCATCTGATTTCCTATGCTTAACAAATGAAATAAACTGACAACACACATTCTCCTATCTATATATATATCCCTTTATTTATGTCGTAAATTTCCCTTACTCGATCCACGATTTATTCCCTTAATCAGCTTAGTCACTTAAGTCCAACTTAATTGTTTATATTTTATTAAAGTTCATTTTGTTGATTCATTTAGCATATAATACACTCCTATCTGTTCAAGCGAAACTAGGCTATTTATAAATGATATACATTTATATCTGTGTTTCCAAATACTAACAATTTAATCTCGTACTAAAGTTTATTCGAAAGGTATATATCCAAAATTTTTAAACGTGCATTGTTCTGATAAGGAAGAATCTAGACAAAAGCGTGGGAACTAAAATAAAGTTTAAGCGCTGACCTTTCGCAACGTTTTATACCGGAACAGGAATTGCAGGTATTTCGAATTTTATCATATTCGTCCGTCATAAGGTGAGCTAGAATATTCGAGATATCGAGAGCTGCACGCGAGGCGAGAGTGAAGTGAACAGTTCAACGTGTAAAATATTAACCAAGGGGAATGGCATCACGTTGATGATTAGTGTACCATAAATTTACATGTTTCGTAATTTTTTTAATGAAACAAATGAAGAATGGCAACAATTTTACACTCGCTGAAAGTACTACATCTCTTTTCTACCACACAGTGCGTAACTGTGGAAATACGGTGATCACTATGGAGGACTTCTGCTTTCATAATTGTAAGCTAAATTTATAGGGGGTGATTAATCTTTGACAAATACGATAAGGGGGTAGTTATTTGGGAAATTAAATTTCGAAATCTGGTCATTTCGTGATATTGTAATATGAAATAGCAATTAGTACCTGAGAAATGAGGAAGAAGAAAAAATGTATAATTAGAATATATATATATATTAACGGAAGCTCTTATATTACTGTACATATTACCATTAATATTAGTATGCATGTTATTCTTAGGTCGTAACTTATTTTATTTCTTATTTCAATTTTATACATGTAACTATGAAATTTAGCAATATGGTGAAAGGTATACTGAAATACTTTAGAAAATGACGTACGCGTGTCCTCCGATTTAATTATACCATCCCAAATTTAATTACTTATTCTTCTGATTAATATTTTTCTTACACATCATGAATATAATTAATAAAGTGTTTGGGAGAAGTATATTTATAATAACATGATGTAGAATGCACGATTGAAGTTTATATTTGAAAATCAAAAGTGGGGTCAATTTTTGCAGTGAAAACATGGATTTAAACTAAAGGCTATTAATTAACCACGCCAGTAAGTACCAGAGCCATGATTAATTACCATAGTAGTCAGTTAGATTATGTTGAAGCAAAGGTTTCGACGCAAGACGCTTTTAACCTGTTCGTTTTGAAATAAAATGTCACGTTTTCATTTTGGAGAAGGTTTGATTTATGAAGGGCTTCAGAATCCATTCAACTGAATCTCAAATAATTATATCAACCAATATTACGTTAAGCATAATTGGTACTGTGGAAGATATATGAGTATTCCAGTTTGAAAATTCATTTCTTATTCGGTTCTCTATTATTCCTAATTCACCTGATTCCTATTTAATAAGGAAATTTAATGCAATTGTTCGATAATTGAAATGAAAAGCTCACATGCTCTCCAGAGTTATTTTATTATTATCGTCTGTTATTCCTAAATGTATTATTAATTATTTCCATGAAAACGCTTTCCATTAGGAAAATCTGGCCCGTTACTATCAATACCGGTGGAGTAAATATTCAGATACTTAATTCATTCAACACTTTTATTATCTTCAACGTAGGTTAGTTTTGCCACTGCTGTAACTGCAGCTTCTGCTTCACATCATTACTAATATTTATCAATAACTCCAACAATTATATTTATTCAGCTGCCTATAATTTACCAATGTACTGATTTATATATTAAGGACTCAAGAACGAAAATTGACTGTAATGAACTACAATAATCAAGGAATCAACATATTGCAGATAAGTTTGGTGTAATACCACCGTTGCACTCCTACCATATATCACGTGCTGTGAGAAAGTTAGATTCCAAATCTTTTGAAAGCATTCCTTACTGGGAACTGTTCACTATAAAAGATGTTATTTTCACTATAAGTAACCAGAGGAGGAGTATATTATGAGCCATACTTCGCGCGAAATCATATCTAAAACTTAATACATAGCGTATAAATTTTACGCCCCTTCATTTAATTTAGAAGTCCAATATGTGCTTTCACCTTATTAAATGTGCAGGAAATTGTAAATTTAAAGCAATTTAGTTCAATCTAACGGGTTTGCAAGTCTATTCTTTACAATCTCATATCTTTGATTCTAATAAGCTGATTCTAATTTTATATACTTTCATTATTACCCCTCACAGCATAAGAGAGTAATGCATTGTTAGTATATTACAATACTAATTATATTACGTTAAGATGTTGGAATATTCTCTTTTCACCAGTAAGAATTATCAAGTTCAGGAAATCAAGGGGAAAGGATGTTACTGGATATTTTCTTTCTCACGATAACTTCATATCTATTGAATCACAAGAAGCGTTTTGTCTATCGAGATGTTCCTCACAGCAGGCACTAAAAATACGAAACAGTGAAGACAACTAGAGGATATTTGCATTGGAATTATAACGTCAATGGTTTCTATAAAATCTTCGCGCACATAGTAGCAGTTCCCAAAGGCCTGATGCTTTTGAACCTAGTAGATCGCATAGAATGATTCGCATTACCAAATAATGTTGGAATTAAGTATTGTCGAAGCACGAGGTCATCTATACCTCAATTCAAAGCTTATCATACATATTTATAAGTTCCTTATATGAATTCTGTATCCTGCATTCTTATTAACAAAACGTCAGTACTACCGAAAGCTTTAAAATAACGAATTCCTGACTTCCTGTTCTCATAATTATTTGAAAAGTACACTTTTTACATCAAAATTATTTTTGATATTCATCATTATGGTAAGGGATGGATTATCTATATTCTCCTATCTATATTGAATTGATTCATATAATATGTACACCTAATTCAGACATACGTTTCATCCTGGAAGCACCAATATGAAACAAGAGACACTCGAACAAATTTCTGCATATCAATTTCACCTCTCGGATCCCCTGCTGAATGACACTTAACAGAAAGCATCTAACAAGAATGAAAAAACGCGTGGCATAGTTACATCTACATAAAAGTCCCAAGTATTTTCGCCAAGTTATTTGTAAGGCAAACAATTTCTAAATACGAGGCAATATTATTCAATGATTAACTACCGAGTAACTGTAGAACCGGAACGCAGTCGTGACTTCACAGCGCGCATAGGTACTGCCCATCGAATCCACGACCATTTAAACGTCCGGCATTGGAACACGAAGAAAGGGATAACAGGAATATTTTATCTTACATGCTATTCCACATTCTAGTTTCAGCTGCCCAAGAGGCATCACCACTGCGAATAGATACCACCGCGATGACACCCATCGATCCATATTCGTTTACTATCCTTCGCTCATCTGTGAATAAGTTAGAGTTGTTCCCTTTCCTCGGTACAATGTATCGCTAAAAGACCGAAATCTGGATATGCCTTATAGACTCTCTTTTGCCGTATCCGAATCACAAACCTCCGTAGAGGATTCTATCGGCGAATCGAATAAGTCCGATCTATTTCGTGAAGATACTTGGACGGAAACATAGTGGCTTTAGAGTTTGACTCAGAAAAATACAGTGAAAACGTTTCTCGGAGTACCGGCAAGAAGAAAAAGTTGAACCTTGTCAATTACAAT